>NC_090245.1:18136520-18146520 GCF_037325665.1 Littorina saxatilis
ATTTTTCAATCAAATTTATTGAAATTTTGGCCAAGCAATCTTCGACAAAGGCCGGACTTCGGTATTGCATTTCAGCTTGGTGGTCATTAAAAATCTGAAAATTGTAAAAAAAAAATTGTTTTTATAAAACGATCCAAATTTACGTTCATCTTATTCTTCATCATTTTCTGATTCCGAAAACATATAGATATGTTATATTTGGATTAAAAACAAGCTCTGAAAATTAAAAATAAAAAAATTATGATTAAAATTAATTTTCCGAAATCGTTTTAAAAACTATTTCATCTTATTCCTTGTCGGTTCCTGATTCCAAAAACATATATAGATATGATATGTTTGGATTAAAAACACGCTCAGAAAGTTAAAACGAAGAGAGGTAGCTTACAGTAAAGCGTGCTATGAAGCACAGCGCAACCCTACCGCGCTAAACAGGCTCGTCACTTTCACTGCCTTTTGCACTAGCGGCGGACTACGTTCAGTTTCATTCTGTGAGTTCCACAGCTTGACTAAATGTAGTAATTTCGCCTTACGCGACTTGTTTACTTTTTTTTCACTGAAGGGGGGGGGGGGGGGGCCCTTAAATCCACCATTGGAAGTGTTTTTCCAAGATATCTTAATCGCCACCCTGACTTGACCAGCCAGAGGTCAACATCTTTTTCTTAGCCGTCAACAATTCAAATTATTTACATTATATTACATAATATAACCAGATTCAAAAGTGATAGGATCAATAGGGTAATAAAGTTACGGCACAACCAAATCACTCGGCCGTGTCGGCCAGAGAAAGCATGTCTGTCGATAAAAATCGAGTTCCCGGATATGCGTGTATTTCGTCTTTCCATTGTTCAGAGGGCCCCAAAGGGTTTAAAATCGTGATCGTGATTGGCGTTTTTTGACCTTTCTGTGACCGTGATTGCCGAAATTTCCATTTCTGTGATCGTGATGGGACTTTGCCCGTGATCCGTGATGACAAAAAAATCAAGTCTCGTGATCGTGATCGTCATTTGTTTTCGTGATCGTGATGGGCATTATTGCAAAGCATTTTATTTTCAACGTACATTTTTCACAGCTGTATCACTCAATGATCCTCTATTCGTCAAGGAGCCAATCCCGATTGAAGGGAAGCAACAACACATTCAGAAATATGATGTTGACAGCGATTGCTTCCCTTTAAGAGAACCAATCACACAAAAGAAGAGATCCAATCAGAAGGCAAATGGACACGCTTGGCATAGATTCTAATTGTCGCTTCTTTGCATTAAGCTTGGATTTATTTTAGCGCCTGTAAACTTTAATATCAACAATGGGTTAAATTCAGAAACAATGGCGGGGAGACGTGCCAGTTTGGGTCACTTGATCCTCATGTCAAAGACGATCAAAGTCATGTTCTTTGGGGATTTTGTCAGGCATGCTACTTTTCCGGTAATTGCCGGAAATCCGATAAAGCCGTTTTCAAAATCAGGTAAAGTCAAATTTAATCCGGTGAAGTTGAAACATTTCCGCAAAAACGATCCGTGTGAATATCGCGCAACGCGACCGGGCGCCGGTCTCAATGAAGCCAGCGCACAGTAGTGTTGTTTTCACCAGTTTGGAGGTGTGTTGAATGGTGGTGGGGGGAGGCTAAAATGGAATTTTTAACAAGATCACAACACTATTACAGCCCTGAAAATGATGCCCAGAATGCACCAGATTGCACAGATTTTAACCGTTTTTTGAAAAAAATTCCGGGGGTGGCATGCCCCCGGACCCCCCTAGTTGGCTCGCCTGCTTCGCAGGCTCAGGCTTGTGGCTTCGCCACTGGCACTGCGCGCTTCTTTCAGGTAAAACCATTTTTGGTCTGTAGCATTCCTGTTTGATTTTCAAGCCCATGAAACCAGGCGATGGTGTACCTCAAATTGTATGGCAAAGTTGAAAATAAAGAACCCGTAACACATACATGTACTTTAATTTCAATCCACCCAATAGTTTTTGAGAAAATGGGTTTACAAGATATAGCTCTGGAAATGTGAAATTGTGTAAGTATATATTCATGTGTGTGAGTGAGGGTGTGGGAGTTGAATGTGTATGAGTGTAGAGAGAGAGAGAGAGAGAGAGAGAGAGAGAGAGAGAGAGCAGGGGCGGATCTGGGGGGGGGGGTGCAATGGGTGCAATTGCACCCCCCCCCCCCCCAGCGGGACAAAAAAAAAAAAAAAAAAAAAAAGAAGAGAAAGAAAAAGAAGAAAAATGTATCACCTGAAAATAGCACTTTACACGCTCAGATTGCACCAGATTGCACAATTTTGCTTCCTTTTTAAAAAAAAATTCCGGGGGGGCATGCCCCCGGACCCCCCTAGCATGCTCGGCGCTTCGCGCCATCGGTTCGGCGCTTCGCGCCATCGCTGATAAGATACAAAAAAAAATAAAAAATAACTTTGCACCCCCCCCGTTTCAAAACCCAGATCCGCCCCTGAGAGAGAGAGAGAGAGAGAGAGAGAGAGAGAGAGAGAGAGAGAGAGAGAGAGAGAGACGGCGAGAGAGAGAGAGACAGAGACAAAGAGAGAGACAGAGAGAAAACAATGAAAACAACATTCTTGTTACTGATTACAAACCATGATATGAATTTCTATGTGTGTATGAAAGAGAACTAAAAAAATAATAATAAAAAAGTGCAACAGTTCTCACTTTGTGTTGAATAAACAATACATCCAGAGGAGCGAATTACTGTGTGGTTGTGTTTACTTTGACACGTGCTTTCTGTACCTGCAACTTTTACCGTGACCGTGATTTGCCACTGGTGTTCGTGATCGTGAAAACAAAAATCAAGGTAACTGTGATCGTGAAAGCTAAAATTTCCCTTCCCGTGATCGTGATGATACCCCCCCTTTGGGGCCCTCTGTTCAGTGAAGATGAAAAAATTGAATAACAGTTGAATTGACCAATGGCGCCGTCAGTAGATTTTGTTTGTGTAGGTCAACGTGCGGTCCAAGGGCAAAAACAGGTAAAGCTATTCGTGTACACAACTTTCTACACAGACCCGCGGAAGAAACGCAGCATAAACTTTAGTTTTATATAGAATACATTTGTCAATGGCTCATCTGCGCTCTGTTTCCTTTCACACGAATCCGAAACAGGTACGATCCGAACTCCGATTTTCCTTTTCCAAGAACTTCGGGTGCTTGTTTTTCTTTTGCATGACAGTTGTTTATCCGAAAATTATTATCTTCCCTTCCTCCCCCCCCCCCCCTTTTCTGACGAATGATAATTCATGTCACTTTCCGGAACACATCCAAACGAAAACCACACTACGACAACAACAACAACAACAGCAACAACAACAACAACAACAACAACAACACACATTGCAACTTCGTCCGAAAAGAATCATCATGTCTTGTCAGATTTGCAATGAATTTTGATGCAAAATCGTTTCAAATTCGGATACACTGAAATACACATTCAAAAGTAAGGCTTTAACACGAATATTTTCCCTTCGTGGGCATTTCTGAACGCATTAGGTTTGTCCCATTTTGTGCCAAAAAATAACACGGCATAAGTACAGCCTTTCGCTGAGGAAATTGCTTGTTTTGTTGCCGCTGACCAAAGTAAAGAGTGTTTGACGAAGAGTCATTAAACGTACACAAAAACATCTTCGCGATTTTTTGGGGGCTAAGTTTATATTCCTAAAAACTTTGCATGAGTGAACTATTAATGTTAATGAACTTTCTACCTGAAAAGTCCTTCTGTGGAGTTACGCTGACCTTGAAGAAAGCTGTAAACATGTACAACAATAACAATAACAAACACTTTAACGTCAACAGTTATTTTGCTGACAATAGCCGGTCTGGTATAAAACGGCGATGCCCCGTAAGTTTTTATCATCTGCATGAATTCGACCAAGAAAGTAACACAGAGTTTTTCGAGATAGAAAAAACGCTGTCATTTCTTCAGTATCAAGTCTGTTGTTTTACTGCTGTGCTGCTTTTCGGCAACTTCCCTCGGGCAAGTGAGTAATGATATTGAACTATATGTTGTAAGAAGTAAACGACAAGAATTGTTTATTATGAAACGTTTAGTCATTGATAAAACGAAACATTAATTAAAAGGTAACATCTGCTCTCGCCAACACGAAGAAGCAGTAGCCCTCATTTTCTGATATTATTCACATTCTTATTTGTATGGCCGTCCATTTTCTTTTTTTTGATTTTTTTGTGTGAGTACATTTTTTTTTAAAGTGGTGTGATTATCAAGTCAAGAAAAACGAGGATTAAAACTCATTAGATTGGTTTTTTATTTTAAAGTAAAGTGCTTGAACTGTGTAATTTTGATGTGTGCTTTTATTTTCTCCTGTAGCTTCAAATCCATACTGTACTTAAGATATTACATAATTTACGAAAAATGCATACCCTCACATTAGGCGAAATGAAAACAAGTCGCGTAAGGCGAAATAACAACATTTAGTCAAGCTGTCGAACTCACAGAATGAAACTGAACGCACTGCTTTTTTTCACCAAGACCACATACTCACGTATATTCGTCAGTCCACCGCTCGTGGCAAAGGCAGTGAAATCGACAAGCCATGCAGAATAGTGCGGTAGTGGTCGCGCTGAGCAGGATAACACGCTTTTCTGTATGTCTATTCTTTTTAGCTTACTGAGTTTGTCTTTACTCCAAACATATCATATCTATATGTTTTTGGAATCAGGGACCGACAAGGAATAAGATGAAATTGTTTTTAAATCGATTTCAAAAAAATACTTTTAATCATAATTTTTATATTTTATTTTTCAGAGTTGGTTTGTAATCCAAATATAACATATGTATATGTTTTTGGAATCAGAAAATGACGAAGAATAAGATGAACTTATTTTTGGATTGTTTAATAAAAATATATTTTTAATTACAAGTTTCCGATTTTTAATGACCAAACTAATTCATTAGTTTTTTAGCCACCAAGTTGAAATGCAATACCGAAGTCCGGCCTTTGTCGACGATTACTGTGCCAAAATTTTAATCAATTTGATTGAAAAATGACGGTGTGACAGTGCCGCCTCAACCTTTACAAAAAGCCGGATATGACGTCATCAAAGGTATTTATCGAAAAAAGGAAGAAAACATCCGGGAATATCATTCTCAGGAGCTCTCATGTCAAATTTCATAAAGATCGGTCCAGTAGTTTAGTCTGAATCGCTCTACATATACACACACGCACAAACAGACACACACACACACACACACACACACACACACACACACATACACACACACACACACACACACACACACGCACAAACACACACACACACACACACACACACACACACACTCACATACACCACGACCCTCGTCTCGATTCCCCCTCTATGTTAAAACATTTAGTCAAAATTTGACTAAATGTAAAAAGTTCGCCAGCATATACAATCGCCAATATCATAAATAGAGAATACTAGATGGCTTGCTGTGTCGTACCAAATTTACACGAGTTGCTTTTTTTAAATATTGAACTGCGAGCGATAGCGAGCTTTTCAATATTTGAAAAAGAAACGATTGCTTAAAGGCACAGTAAGCCTCCCGTAAACCATCACAGATACTGTCAGGCTTTTACACACAGAACAAACACCCTTCCATTTGAACGCTCACCAAAAGGGAACATCCTAGGTGCCCTACGTAAAGAGCGAGCAATTTTTAAAGAATTAATTTTGCTCCGATTGCTCAGAGACAATCGGACGCTAGACCTAACTTTTAAAATCTAAATAATAAATTGACAGCGTATTACACAAACATTCTTAAATCATAAAAGAATTCGGTTTTCATCAAGACAAGATCAGTACAATTCGAAGTTTTGAAAGTTTGAAAAAAGAAAAGCCCGGAAGCAGGGTCACGCAAGTTCGTGGTTCTCGTTGCAGACGACGGTTTAAGTCTATCGCCAGTTCCTCTGAACAGTCAAAAGCCATCGCTAGAGTTCTTGTGAACCACAGCCGTTTGTTTCGTGCATAGTCAGAGGTACACAATAACGTGCTATTGCTGATAAGCTCACATCGAGTCGCATTCAAATTACTAACTGACGAC
Organism: Littorina saxatilis; assembly: GCF_037325665.1. Classification (NCBI taxonomy): domain Eukaryota; kingdom Metazoa; phylum Mollusca; class Gastropoda; order Littorinimorpha; family Littorinidae; genus Littorina; species Littorina saxatilis. Next base: position 18,142,566 of record NC_090245.1, read on the forward strand.
TACATTGTGAAAAAGGGAAACTGGATCACACGGGTTCACGATGGCTCAGGGGTAAGATAAACCACGCAAAAATAAATTCTTTGAAAATTGCTCGCTCTTTACGGAGGGCACCTAGGATGTTCCAGTTTGGTGAGCGTTCAAATGGAAGGGTGTTTGTACTGTGTGTAAAAGCCTGACAGTATCTGTGATGGTTTACGGGAGGCTTACTGTGCCTTTAATATAACTCTCTTATTCCTTTGAGGATCGCGCTTTCCTAACGTTGCATGTTTCTTTTGATTACTTACGATAGAAAAGGCATATAATCCAAATACCTCAAATCCGGAAGACGTCATACATCATCACATCATAATCATAGGACTTGTCCCGGAAAGTTGTTTTAGTATTGTGGTCAAAAGACTCAACAGTACCTCCTTTAAAACTACTGCCTTCCAAGATCGTTTCTGTACTGTTGTTGTTGTTGTTATTGTTGTTGTTCTTCTTCTTTGTACATTCAGTAAAGTAATGACTGTATGTTTTAACGAGGGCGGAAAATGAAGTTTGTCTCTCTAGGTATGTGTGTCTGTGAAAAGCATATATATCGCTTGTTTTAACTGTTAATTTAACAACACAGAGACGTTTTTGGTAGCCTAGGTATATTGAAAGAAGACTATTTTTCTCCTTGCACAGTAGAATAATAAGAATAACAACACATAGACGTTTCTGGTTTGTAATGAAAGGAGATTATTTTTTTCTACTTGCACAATCAGATAATATAACAGTAGTCTTTTGTGTTCTTTTCCTGATGAAGCTTCCAGAAGCGAAAATTCGTAATCGTCTTGTGTCGTCTTTGTATTGGTGAGTACAGTAATCCTTTGTTTTTTAACTTTGTTCATCTTACCACAGTCACTTCGTTGTTTAGATTAACAGTATATTGCTATTTCAGATGTTACGTGGATTTCCATTGGTCAATTGGGCAAAACTGAGCTCAGTGCAAAAGTGATATCGACGACATTTCCGTCGATATCAGTTTTGATATCGACGACCTCTTTATTGCTTCCCCACTTCAAAAACAAAAACACCTACATTTAAAAACAAACAAATATATATGAAAATGTAATTATCCCAGAATTTAGTTGAGCAAGTGACTAAAGACTTTTTGAAAGAAAAGACATTTTGAAATTCTGAAAAGTACAAGAAAAGAGTGAACAAAAAAACTGAGACAAATACTTTTGTAATTTCTTTACAGTAAATACAAAATGTCCAGAGAATTAGCAATATATCTAACATTGACTGACTGTGTGACGATATCTTCTGCTATTGGTCTGTTTCGACAGTGATATCAAAATCTCGACCTCCGGTCTCGATTTTGATACCACTGTCTCAACAGACCATAGCAGAAGATATCATCACACAGTCCGTCAATATTGGGTAATCTGGTTTTCCCTATTCTCAGTTTGACTGCATGAGAAATCGGGGCTCCAAAAATGTGTGCGAAATTAAATGTCACACAAACTGAAGTTTAGACAGCTTCGCGTTACATTTTTCAAATGATGATTATCTTTTGTAGCTTCCAGCGGTCGAGTAAAAACAAATCACAACATAAAACGTAAAACAGTTCTAGCACTAAACGGTCTCCAGGGGAGGCAATCATCTTCCTGCAGCTCAAATGGCAATATACAGCGGAGGTTGTTTCCCTTGCTATCGTATTAACTTTATCTTCATACCTGTAACAAACAAACTTATCTGATAAGTATTGTGGCAGTCAAGGGTTTAAGCAGCTGCTTTACAATTTAACAGTTTTTACTTGAAATGGCACTGTAGACGGCACCGTATGCATGCTATGCTAAGCTAACTTGGTTTTGTTCTGTCCCCAGACATGACGTGGTTATATGCTAGGAGTATGCATGTGTGTGGCTGTGAATGCTTTATACATAGCCACAGGTATATTATCATGAGCTTGTGTCATAGCTTTATTAAATGATATGTACATAAATAAAGTAAATTGCCCATTGAACCATTTGTCTACTACATTTAACACATTTTTAAGTGGCAAAAATGGCTCTTGATTTTAACATTTTTATCAAACGAAATACCCGGTAGAGAAATAAGTGTCATCGGCCCCAAATTCACGACTTACAGATACAGGACCCCGTGACCTAGCATAATTAACTGACCCAAGGTGAAGGTTTGTTGGGGGACAATGAATTTCCGGTAAGAAAACACGTGGATAAAACACGTGGAAACTTAATTAAACTACAAAGACTGATTAGCACACATACGCCCTGTACACCTAAACCAAGCTGCAGCCACTCACTATGCAAAAGTAAATCCTTAGTGAAACGTTCTCACACTGACACAATTCTCACATGCAAAACCGCAAGGGAAACATTTTAACCTTTCCGACCCGACTGTTTTTGCCACAAAGACATGTGTCCACGAGAGATTCACAACCACTTTCAGCTGTTTAAACCGTCACGATATAACCTTGAACGGTTGAAAACGATGTTAAACACCAAATAAAGAAAAGCTGTTTAAAAAACGAGAAGCAATTACGTCTTTTTGTGTACAAACATGAGGTAATGATACATTGACCGACAGTGACGACACTATTCTTAATTCTTGTCTAAAAAAAACCCACCACACTGGAAGCTTCACTCCAACTAATGGGAAAGCCAAGAGTACCAATGGCGGCTACCATGCGCTCTATCCCACACCCTACTGCAAGTCGTCAATAAGAAGAATATTATTTTACATCATTTTCAAAAAATGTTCATTCATAACAAGTTAAATAACAAAAACAACAATGTTCATATGTGAGTAATCCAAGAAGTGAATGGTTGAAGGCCAGTCAGGCTGTTTGTCCGATATATGGAACCATCGCGTCTTTCGATTTGTGTTTCCGAGGACAGCGATTGTAAACATTCACTTTCGCATACCCAATCAATGATGGTATCCACCACGACGACTCATGCTTAATTTGCAACTGAGTTGTGCAATCGCAAATTGCACAACGAACAGTCTGAAAGAACTTCACGGGAAAGGCACAAGCTAAAAACTTACTGAACTCGCAAATATGCTGGCAGCTAGGTGCATTTTTAAACTCGAAGAAAAGGGAAGCAAAGTTTAGGTTTGACGTCAGATACAATTAAGTATGACGTGATCGCTTGAACTTCTAACACGCTTTTGGGTCCTGAATTCCATTCTAAAAATTAGTTCCGCAACATTGGCTTCCTGTCGGTGATTGTGCGTGCTTTTGCACTACCAAAATGATGACAAAATCTATGTTTGTTGGCCTCTTGCCAGACTAGCATTATTTGTTGGTCATCGGGAACATATCGCCTTCTGTTACATCTTAATCAACCTCGGCCTTGCGGCCACGGTCGATAAAGATGAAACAAAAGACGATATGCTCCCCTCAGACCGACAAAAAAGCTGGTCAGACAACAAGCCACCAAGCATCTGTTAATGCCCTCCAGGAAAAGTTACTACACAGCGTGCTTTTCTTGCTGCCAAATTTATTTTAATGGCCTATGGACTTATCATAAAACAAAGCTTATCGCCTAAATCTTTGTTCATTTTGCCTCCAAAGTGTGTAGAAGTCAGAATGATAGGTCATTGCGGGTTGATCTGGGAAACGTTAGAACAATGAAGGGGTCAAAATCTTAAGTCAGAAAATTGTCACAGCGCTCTCTCCTCTCATATTCAGTCTCTGGATTCAAAATAAAACATAGAACAACTCCAAAAACTCCATACGATCAACACCAACAACCCAAACATCAATGAGAAATTGTGTGGTGTGACACCACTTTTATGGTGCGTTGCAGTTGAATACGCTGAAGGGCACAAGTGAGCTATCTGCATCAGTGCATGGAAATTAATGTTACAAGACAAAGTGAGGAAACCGCCTTGTATAATCCAACGGAAGTTTACTGAATTTTGGATGCAATAAAGACTGTCCTCATAAGAATTGTAAAAT
>NC_090245.1:18151520-18159020 GCF_037325665.1 Littorina saxatilis
TAATTAATGCTCATAGGATTAAACGTTGTTTGGAACGATTAGTACCATCTTCTGTTAAAATGACTGTGCACGTAAATGTTCACAATTCAAGAAGAAAACCCCTCCCATTTACACCCGAAAAGAATCCCACGCTCAATGTCACATTTTAATATTTTCGTTTGAACTTTCGTGCTTCTTTAAACTGTCACGCTTATAGGACAGAACCTGACCAAGGAATGCAGCGGCACGGAACTTGACAGGTGTGAAATAGTCTGACTAAAAACAACATGCACCCGGCACAGTAGAGAGGTTTGTTTTGTTTGTTTGTTTGCTTAACGCCCAGCCGACCACGAAGGGCCATATCAGGGCGGTAGTATAGAGGTCAGCGAGGTGCGTTACTGAGGGGTTGAAATGTACCCATTTTTTGATTGTATCATTAATACATTTACGAGGGAAGAGCAAAAACCGATCAGGCATAGCACTTAACCCTTTAACACAAAATAGTACTAATCTTCTTGAACAAAATTTCTTCTTACGCTTTGTATAAAAGTCGCATTGGTTTTTTTTCTTTAAATGATTAAAAATGTCCTCCGCTGGCCTCTCGGACGGACTACCAAAGGTACGATACTATCCCGTTTTAGGAGAACCATAGAAACGATCAGTATTTTATCCTACATGCACTTTCGACCACATTTCAATTTTTTGTTTAATTAATACTCGTGTAAATCTGGTACGACACAGCAAGCCAAGTACTAGTCTCTATTTCTCCATGCAGCAAAGATTGTTTGACAGCACTTAGGTCCCAATACCCGCCTTCTTTGCTCAACAGTTAACTCTTTCTCGTGTGGATGATAATGATGATCTCCGTTGCGACGATAACCTAAAAAGGTTCCTGCAATGTACCGATCCTGATCCTGAATAAAAACTATCAGAGATGTTGATCAGACCTTTACACGGAATAAGACCATCCCCAGACTGTACCAAGTAAGGCGTCCGCCCCCTGATCGGGAGGTCGTGGGTTCGAACCACGGCCGGGTCATACCTAAGACTTTAAAATTGGCAATCTAGTGGCTGCTCCGCCTGGCGTCTGGCATTATGGGGTTAGTGCTAGGACTGGTTGGTCCGGTGTCAGAATAATGTGACTGGGTGAGACATGAAGCCTGTGCTGCGACTTCTGTCTTGTGTGTGGCGCACGTTATATGTCAAAGCAGCACCGCCCTGATATGGCCCTTCGTAGTCGGCTGGGCGTTAAGCAAAACAAAAAACAAAAAAAAGAAAAAAAAAGACTGTACCAAACATCACACATGTACAGCCTGGCTGCTTCCTGTGCACAGGAATTCATTTAACAGCTTGACACGGGTGTCAAATAAAACATTAATACATGGGGGGGGGGGGGGGCTTTTCATTTACTTTATGTACTTTATTATCCTAAATTTTGGAAATTTGTGACCCTCCACCACGAAATGAGTCGCATGTCACCTTTGCATGATTTTCTAATTTTTACATTTTCCTGAAGCGTTTTTTATGCTCTATCCAGTGGTGAAAACCGTTTTAGAAAAGAGCGAAAACTGTTTAAGTTATAAGCCTGTGACTAAGGTGACCCTCACACTGTTACCAGACACTCCCCGGACGTATTAAGCCTAGCGCAGAACCGCGCGAGGTGACATGCGACTCATTTCGTGGTGGAGGGTCACATTTAGGTCGTTTCCTCCCAGTGGAAAGCTGGCAGCAACAAGAGTCGCACTACCCATGTGTATACGTGTTGAGGTGTGATCAACTACCTGCACCTATGGCAGAATGACCGAGCTCTTTCACGTGCCACTGTGGTGGCACGGGGGCGGGACATGGACACCGTCTCTGAGTCGGCACATAAAGTTGGCCTGGATTCGAACCCGTGACCGTAGGTTCACATTCCCAGTGCTCAACAACTTGAGCTACCCGGCCCAGAGGGCGAGGGGAGGGAGGGGGGGGGGGGTAGAAACATGAATAAGTGAATGATTGAATAGAGAAAAATTAACAAAGATAAAAACTGAAAATAAAACAACATTTATTGTGCACAGGAAACAGCCAGAGTGTGGATTTCTGTGGCGTGTTTCCAGGTGACGGGATGTCATGACCCCGTGTTTAATGCAATGGTAATTTACAAGCTTGTTTACGGCAATCCATTCAAATGCAATTAGCAGAACTTTAATTCGAGCAGAGGAAAAGAAGGCTGAGCCTTGACAGGTCACTACATTCATCTAATCATGCCAGTTTCACGATAACTGCGTGTTATCAATGTCTTTTAGACAAATTTGTTTTTGTTGTTTTAGCTGGGGGAGAGGGTCGGGGGGGGGGGGGGGGGTACTACATCTTGACAATATTTCAATACCATCAGCCCATGAATCTCTGTCTTAAGTCCATTGTGTGATAAGTAATAGGTAGACAGATGTGGGAGGATGATACACGCATCCGCCCAAGATAACAAGAAAAAGAATTGATTGAAAAATAAAATTGAAGGACACGAACTGTTTACCAAGAACGTTCTCTTCATGCACCTTCCACAACTACGCAGTGCTTATTCTGCTTCCACCCTGAATGGAATGTGTGCCCCGTTTCAAACGACGGGTAGAAACTCTTCGAAGAAGTAGGACAGAAAAGAGGATTGAAAGAGGAGCTTTGCTCGAAACTTGAGTCGAACAAAGTGACTGTCAAATTTTACTATAAAGGTCCTTAAGCAAAGAAAGCCACCGAAGCAGATCAGTTAAGCATTTAGGTCTGTTGTGTAAATGCAAATGATATGCGACTAAACGAAGTCTCTAAAATAAGATTTTATTATTATTTTTGACGGTTTGTGCGTTCCCGTGTATGTTTGTATTGCGATAACTAAAAAGATAACTTACGTATTCCCAGCGGCATGAAAACAACTTTTGCGACGCAGGCATTAACTCAGGAGATTTGAACTCGTCAGCAGTTTTATCAGTGACGACTTCAAGACACTTTAAAAGGCACATCCGAGACGTGAGTATTATTGTTGTTTTATTTGTCTTTCCTGTTGTTTTCTAATTTTCTGTCTTCCTTCTACGTTCTTAGTTATTCATCGATTCTGTTTAACTTTCTTTTCATTTCTTTTCCCATGTTTCTTTCTCTCTTATCTTTGTTTGGGTTTTTTTACCTTTGTTTTTGTTTGTTTTTAATCTTCTTTTTACCTTCTTGTAAATCCATCGTTTCTATTTTACTGTCCTTTCATTTCTTTTCCCATGTATCTTTCTGTCTTATCTTTGTTGGTTTTTCCCTTTGTTATCATTTGTTTCAATCTTCATGCTACGTTCTTGTTAGTCCATCGTTTCTGTTTTAATTTCTTTTCATTTTTCCCCATGCTTCTTTCTCTCTATTTTGTCTTTTGTTGTTGCTATTGCTTTGTTTGTTTGTTTGTTTGTTTACTTGTTTGTTCGTTCCTTCCTTTGTTCCTTCCTTCGTTCGTTCGTTCGTTCGTTCGTTCGTTCGTTCGTTCGTTCGTTCGTTCTTTCGTTCCTTCCTTTCTTCCTTCCTTCCTACCTTCCTTCATACGTTCGTTCGTTCGTTCGTTCGTTCGTTCGTATTTTATCTTGGCTTTCTCGTCGTTTTTTCCTCCCGTCTTTTTTTCTTGTTCAGTCTGTCTTTCACATGCCTTTCCACATTTCGTATCAATTTGGTTTCATTGAGGTGCTTGTCTGTCCGTCCAGATGTTGGTCTAACTGGCTGCAATGCATGTTATCCGTTTTTTAAAAGATAAATATATATCACTGTACACAGGTAACTATCACCATCCACACCCCCATCGACTCCCCCCCCCCCCAACCCCACGTACCACACCCACCCCCACCCACCCCACCCACCCCACCCTCCACCTACAACCGGCTCCTCTTGTTTTCCAGTGATAAGCTTTCTCGTGCGATTTGCATGTAGTTTTGTCTGGTCGGCGAATATTTTTCCGGCTGAATATGCTACTGATTTTTGTTTAATCAAATGACCAGCTGGTCTGTTTTCTGGAATCCAGGCATTTTCCTCATTTACCAATCATCCATAGATTAATTAATTCATTTATTTATGCATTGATTGTGTTCATTATTTCAATCATTTATTTATTCACTCTAAGAATGTGTCTTATAATTAGTCAACTTTTTTGTATTTTAGCTCATTGCATCCTGAACTCAGGTCAAAATGAGTTACTTCCCTTCGGGTCTAAGCGATAGCGTGGATCGATGATTATCAGAATGACCTCATTGCTGACTGATCGAGTGAATGAGAGTTAATCAGTCAGTCAGTAGTCTTTTAGTCAGCTGATCAGTTCGGAAGCTTTGCGCACACCGTTTTCTTTCTTTCTTAATTGATTAATTCATTTTCCATGTAACAACATTTTTTCCTCAATTACATTCATTAACTCTTGGCGAATACTTTACACTGACTGAGAGAACAGCTTGTTAAGTAACTGGTTTATTGATGCATTGTCGAACGAAATGAAAATTATGTAAAAATGGCTAGATTCATTCATTGATTGAAAGATTGATTGACAGGTTCTAGACCTGGGAACCTGTACGATTTCGCCGTACGTTGTACTCAAGATTGTTCAGATTACGATCAGTACGGTCAGTGGGGAAAAAAATATGACGACAAAAATTCCTAGACTACTTTTCTTCACAAGCTCATCCCGAAACCGATCCAGTATTTTGACACATGATTACAGTTTTTGTCAGTAAACATTGAAAGAAGCATTTGTTTTAAATGTATTGGTGAAGCATGTTTGAATCATGGACGTTAAATGTTGTGTGGAGTACGCTCATTCTTCTGGAAATACACCAAGTTTGTTTGAGAATACTCCAAGTGACTGGGTGGCCGAGTGGTAACGCACTTGCGCTCGGAAGCGAGAGGTTGCGTGTTCAGGCCTGGGTCAGGCCGCAATTTTCTCCCCCCTTTCCTAACCTAGGTGGTGGGTTCAAGTGCTAGTCTTTCGGATGAGACGAAAAACCGAGGTCCCTTCGTGTACACTACATTGGGGTGTGCACGTTAAAGATCCCACGATTGACAAAAGGGTCTTTCCTGGCAAAATTGTATAGGCATAGATAAAAATGTCCATCAAATACCCGTGGGACTTGGAATAAAGTTTTAAAAAAAATTCCATCTCACACGGCATTAAGTCTCAGGAAACATGAATACACGCATGCAGGAAAAAAAATATGGGTAGCGCCGTATGTATGGCAGCTCGCTTTCCCCGGGGAGAAAGCAGCCCGAATTTCCATGAGGGTAACCTCACTGGACTGTAAATCTTATCCAATCCAAACAGGGGTTCCCAGGTCTGAGCTTCATTCACTTTACTTTTTCTTCAGTTGTGTGCAGCCTACCATTACCACTAGCCCTCCACTATGACTATGCAAGAGGTAATCGGTCTGAGGGAGGTGAAGACAATGATATTCTACAGGCGACTCGTAGCAGAGTTTATGGGTACTGCAATCTTGGTGGTCTTCGGCTGTGGTTCCGCCATGACAGTTAACCCGCCGCTGGCTCCGACCGTCATCTCTATAGCAGTGGCTTTTGGCCTCACTATTGCAACGGTATGTACACGTATTGTGTGGTGATGAGTAGGGATGGGGGTGGTGTTGGCATCAGACAATGGGAGAGACAGTAAGAAGAGAAAGGAAGTGACTCAATGTATAATTATCTAGGGCGGGAAGAGTTGACTTGGTTGATTGGTGGTTGTTGTTGTTGTTGTTGTTGTTGTTGTTGTTGTTGTTGTTGTTGTTGTTGTTCTTGTTGTTGTTCTTGTCATCAATCGACTCGAAAGCTTAAAATGGATTCTTAATCAAGGGTCACCAACTGTGATGTCGGTGAAGTGACTGTAATGATCCTAAAACTTTCTCTCGACTAAAAGTAACTGACCTACGGGTAATGCATTCAGGTCACCTAAAACAAGACTGGCAACTCTTGTTCTGGAAACGAATTTACACTTACTTCTGTTGTTGGATGTCTACAGATGATCTGGAGCATAGGCAACGTCAGCGGTGGTCACATCAACCCCGCGGTGTCCGTGGCCATGTTCGTCACCCGCAAGATCTCCCTCACGCGCTGCGTAGCCTACATCATCGTGCAGTGTCTGGGGGGCATCGTCGGGGGCTACTTCTTGTTTGGGGTCACGCCCTCGCATAGGAGAGGTATGTTCAGGGTTACTCCTTTTTTTGGTCAATAAATTTCAATCTATTCTGTTTCAGCATAAGAGAGGCACTTATAAATGTAATTTTCACTTGGAACTATTTTAGGATTTGCGCCATATAAATACCCTTATTATTATTTTATTTCATACTTTATCTTCTTTTACTACAAAATTCGTGTCGCTACCTCCCAATACAAAGCCAGCAGCAACAAAAGTCGCACTACCCGTGTGTGAGCATGTATAGCTGCACTTCTGACAGAATTGATGAGACCTTTTACGTGTCATTGTGGTGACACGGGGGATGGGTATTGCTTCTGTCTATTGCTCATAAAGGCCCGGTCACACAGCCCAAAAGTCGCGTAAACGCATGAATCACGCACGAAATTCGATCCTTACGCAATACATGCGCGATTTGCGCATTTCATCAGTTTGTCTGACGTGGAACCTCCGTAGTTGTCCGCCGATGTTCGTCGGATCGGCGCTTTACGCGATTCCAGGTTTTGAGCAGCTCAAAACTCGGCTTCGCGTAAGAGTTTACGCAGTATTGCGCTGTTTTACGTAATTTCTGCGTAGTTTGCGTAGTTCTTACGCCAACAATGCGCGAAATATGCGTGGAATATCAGTGATCGTTCGCGAAAATGTTGCCGCTATCGACGACTTTCCACTGACGATTAGCAGACATATGACGCATGTTTCGCGCTCGTAACACCTACGTATCACTGAAAATCACTGAAAATTGTCATAGTGCGCAGATTATACGTGGTTTTCCGTGGACCTTTACGTGCCCATGCGCTGTAGTGCGTGGTTTGTTAGTGATTTTTGCGTGATCTTTCCGTAGTTCTTGCGCAATTCATCGGTGATTTTCATCGCGTAAATCAGCGAAAATGGTCAAATTCTCGACCGACAAGCACGCACAACCAAATGTTATGCGTGATTCATACGTTTACGCGACTTTTGGGCTGTGTGACCGGGCCTTTACACAAAGTTGACCCGTGTCCGTCCCAGCCTGGATTCGAACCTGTTCAAGTGCTCTACGGGGATATAGCTCAGTTGGTAGCGCGCTGGATTTGTATTCAGTTGGCCGCTGTCAGCGCGAGTTCGATCCCAGGTGGAGGTAGCGTTGGGGGTGCGGGTGGGGGTGGGGGAGTCATTTTAAAAAATCAATTAATGCAAAACAATCCACTCCGCAGAAAACAGTCAAGCTGTTGACTTTTTTGGAATGTGTTTTGGTGTATGGATGTCTTTCTCCTGCGCAAAAGCTGAAATATTTAGGCGTATTGTTTACACTTCATGGACTATGCCTTCAATTTTACTGTCACGTTTACTTACGAGAAAAACCTCGTATTTAAATACTG
>NC_090245.1:18164020-18192270 GCF_037325665.1 Littorina saxatilis
GATAATAATGTTTATATATTTAATTTTCAGAGCTTGTTTTTAATCCAAATATAACATATTTATATGTTTTTGGAATTAGCAAATGATGGAGAATAAGATAAACGTAAATTTGGATCGTTTTATAAATTTTTATTTTTTTTTACAATTTTCCGATTTTTAATGACCAAAGTCATTAATTAATTTTTAAGCCACTACGCTGAAATACAATACCGAAGTCCGGGCTTCGTCGAAGATTACTTGACCAAAATTTGAACCAATTTGGTTGAAAAATGAGGGCGTGACAGTGCCGCCTCAACTTTCACGAAAAGCCGGATATGACGTCATCAAAGACATTTATCAAAAAAATGAAAAAAACGTTCGGGGATTTCATACCCAGGAACTCTCATGTCAAATTTCATAAAGATCGGTCCAGTAGTTTAGTCTGAATCGCTCTACACACACACACACACACACGCACACACGCACACACGCACACACGCACACACGCACATACACCACGACCCTCGTTTCGATTCCCCCTCGATGTTAAAATATTTAGTCAAAACTTGACTAAATATAAAAAGAATGCGTCCGCCCCGTGATCGGGAGGTCGTGGGTTCGAACCCCGGCCGGGTCATACCTAAGACTTTAAAATTGGCAATCTAGTGGCTGCTCCGCCTGGCGTCTGGCATTATGGGGTTAGTGCTAGGACTGGTTGGTCCGGTGTCAGAATAATGTGACTGGGTGAGACATGAAGCCTGTGCTGCGACTTCTGTCTTGTGTGTGGCGCACGTTATATGTCAAAGCAGCACCGTCCTGATATGGCCCTTCGTGATCGGCTGGGCGTTAAGCAAACAAACAAACAAACAAAAAGCTAAAAAGGATAGACATACAGAAAAGCGTGTTATCCTGCTCAGCGCGACCACTACCGCACTATTCTGCATGGCTTGTCGATTTCACTGCCTTTGCCACGAGCGGTGGACTGACGAATATACGAGTATGTGGTCTTGGTGAAAAAAGCAGTGCGTTCAGTTTCATTCTGTGAGTTCGACAGCTTGACTAAATGTTGTTATTTCGCCTTGCGCGACTTGTTTTTATCTCGACAGGCAGGGATTCAGGTTTAAGGCTACGGGGTTCGTTTCATGTTTTACCTCACGGAAAGATTAAGACACAAAAGGGGTATTGTCATAAGAGTGCTTTGGGCGGCATTTTCTTTCTGTCTCACCTCACTCCTATTTTTGGTGCAACGGATGTCACATTTTTTGCGACGTGGCTTTCAGTATTTTCTTGAGACGATGACATCAAAAACGAAACCGCAATCTTGAAAATCAGTGACCAGACGGAGTAAAGTCAAAACATTATGTAATAACAAACACACGAATTGAATAACCCTTCTAAAAAAACAAAGAATGCCAATGGGATGGAAACAAAATATTCTGTTCAGTTTTGTGTGTGTGTGTTTGTTGTGTTTTGTTTTGATTTGTGTTTGTTTGTTTGTTTGTTTGTTTGTTTGTTTGTTTGTTTGTTTGTTTGTTTCATTCAAAGTTTCAACAAAAGAACGAGTATGTAGGCCCTACTTCACACTGAGTAATTTCTGCACTCACTTATGTTTCATTTTGTATTTATTCTTGTGTATTTATTTTCACAAAACAGATTCAGTACACGGGAGGAAGCATGAACCCTGCACGCAGCCTTGGTCCGGTTGTTCCCACTGGACTGTGGCAGGAGCACTGGGTGAGTCAACTTTGTACACTGCAGTGTTGTTGTTGATAGACGATGTTCAGAAATGACTCTGTCGTGTTTGTATGGGTCGTGAACGAGGCACTGATCTTGCTTCTATTGAGTCGAACCTCCCACGTGACATTGACATACGACATAAGACATAAGATCATTTATTGTCCATACAATGGATGGAAAAGTGGGGTTCATCTGCTCTCAAAACAACCAAACACCATATGACAACAACTTTTAAAAATATTTAACAAAATTAAAATAGGCCAGTCACTAGCGAGGGGTGTGTCTGAAACACGTAGACAAGGAGCATATGTGGGAAGCTTGCTTGCCTCACTAAAAGCAAAGAGTATTCACTCTTTCACAACCCATACAAACCCAACAGAGTTATTTCCGGAGTCCGTCTATTTAAACTAGTTGTAGAATTCGTTGCTCCGGCAGCGCTGACTACCAACGACAAACTCAGACGGTAATGTGGCTACAGTGGAACCGCCCCTTTTAAGACCTCCAAAAATCCGAGAAAATCAGGTCTTAAAAAGGAGTGGGTCTTAAAACGGGGGTACAATTACAGAGACTATGAACAGAAAGTCTGAGATAACAAGGTCTTAAAAGGGAGGAAGTCTTAAATTGGGGTGTCTTGAAAGGCGGGTTCCACTGTACACGTACCTGGCACGGCTGCTCAACCTTGGTGGGGTGGTCGGAACGATTGAAGACAGGTGAAAAGTGTTCCGCCCTTTTCCACAATACTCCGATCCGCAAACAACCCTGACCCAGTACCCTACACATTACAGACCTACAGCCCTTTGAGAAACAGCCTTACACATTTTGGCGCTGACACATAATGACCCTGCCGGGTCTCCAACCCAACTCCATGACGCTACTTAACACCAACCTCCAGCTCGGGTGCCTTGGTGGCTAGGAGCTGGAGCGTATCAGCTATCCCTCCTTTGCGGGGGCCTTCTTCCCTCCTTTTTTGTCTTGTCTATTTGGGTTTGTTGTCCCCAGTCTCATAAACTATTTTGCTGCGACCTTTTGTTTGTATCATCTGGTTTTACCGTGAGGGCGTCAAACAACACATCATCAGTTCGTTGCTCTTTGCACCAACACCTCACCTCACTGACTAACCGACCAGCAAGCAGATTTGACAACAACAAAAACAGCATACGATCATACCTTTGTTAATTGTTTATTCTGTTTTCGATGTACATTTCGGTCCGCATCCCTTGACGATCATCACGAGAGCCTTGTCTTATTTATGCAAAACATAGTTTTAGCGTGTTTTCCACAGACAATGAACTTGTCATGCCTTGCAAGCGAGTTTCATCGACAATTTTATGATAAATTCATTGTCTGTATCATAAGTGTCTGTCTGTCTGTCTGTCTGTCTGTCTGTCTGTCTGTCTGTCTGTCTGTCTGTCTGTCTGTCTGTCTGTCTGTCTGTCTGTCTGTCTGTCTGTCTGTCTGTCTGTCTACTTAAAAGATCACTGGGTCGACGTACTGTAAATGTAACGTTTTGTTTTGTCATGAGTTAAACGTTCCAATCACATACAAACATACAAGTCTTGTTTTTTCTTTAAAGCATCTCCGTTTGTAAGCCCTAATATCTCATTGAAAAAAAAGCTAATCCCCCCCCCCCCCCCCCCCAAAAAAAAAAAAAGTCTTGTTTTGTCTGAATTTTGGAACGTTAGCAGTCTATCTGATTTTGGATTTCTGCCCATCGTCATTTATTGTTCTCCTTTCTCTTCAGGTGTACTGGGTAGGTCCCATCCTCGGGGGGGTTGTGGCGGGACTGCTGTATGAGTATGTCTTCGCCCAGCGACATCAGCAGGAAGCCGAGCGGAGAGCGAAGGTGGAGAGAGAGAGGGTGGCCGAAAATTATCGCCACCATCTTTACAAAGGCACCTACACACATACCACAGAAACCTAATTTTCTTTTTGTTTCCGTCTTTACAAAGACAACTACACCCATAACAGATAAACTTAAACTTTTTTTTTTTAACCGGTGTTGTCCATTTTAAGTATCGAATTTATGGAACTCATTTACTGTATTAATAACAATCTTGTTAGTGATTTTGTGTGAGTGTGTGTGTGTGTGCGGGGGGGGGGGGGGGGGGGGGGTTGGGCGATGGGGGAGGAGTACACGTTCATATTGTCATTATCAAATGAGTTTCTATGACACTCGGTACGGTGCTTTTACTGTGAACAGTATGGAACTCAATACTTGAACAGTATTTTTGGCAATCTAATTATTACTTTTTACATTTAGTCAAGTTTTGACTAAATGTTTTAACGTAGAGGAGGGAATCGAGACGAGGGTTGTGGTGTATGTGTGTGTGTGTGTCTGTCTGTCTGTCTGTGTGTCCGTCGCGATATAACCTTCGTGGTTGAAAACGACGTTAAACACCAAATAAAGAAAGAAAGAAAGAATGTCTGTGTGTGTGTGTGTAGAGCGATTCAGACCAAACTACTAGACCGATCTTTATGAAATTTGACATGAGAGTTCCTGGGAATGATATCCCCGGACGTTTTTTTCTTTTTTTCGATAAATACCTTTGATGACGTCATATCCGGCTTTTTGTAAAAGTTGAGGCGGCACTGTCACACCCTCATTTTTCAATCAAATTGATTGAAATTTTGGCCCAGCAATCTTCGACGAAGGCCGGACTTCGGTATTGCATTTCAGCTTGGTGGCTTAAATATTGATTATCGACTTTGGTCATTAAAAATCTGAAAATTGTAAAAAAAACAAAATTGTTTAAAACGATCCAAATTTACGTTAATCTTATTCTTCAGCATTTTCTGATTCCAAAAACCTATAAATATGCTATATTCGGATTAAAAACAAGCTCTGAAAATTAAAAATATAAAAATTATTATTAAAATAAAATTTCCAAAATCGATTGAAAAACAATTTCATCTTATTCCTTGTGGGTTCCTGATTCCAAAAACATATAGATGTGATATGTTTGGATTAAAAACACGCTCAGAAAGTTAATAAGAATAGAGATAAAGAAAAGCGTGTTATCCTTCTCAGCGCAACTACTACCCCGCTCTTCTTGTCAATTTCAATGCCTGTGCATCGAGCGGTGGACTGACGATGCTACGAGTATACGCTCTTGCTGTAAAAATGCAGTGAGTTCAGTTTCATTCTGTTATTTCGACAGCTTGACTAAATGTTGTAATTTCGCCTTACGCGACTTGTTTTTGTTTGAATGTGGGATGGGAAAAGATCTACACAAGTGTTTCAGTTGATACTTTCTGTATCAAGTTGTATCAAAAAGGTTTTTTGGTTTTGATTATTTGCTTTGTATTGGTTTATATCTTGTTTGTTTGTTTGTTGTTGGGGTTTTTTCTGTTTCTTTTCTGGGGAGTTGAGGGAGACACAAGTCCATATTTACAGTGTCAAATGAGTTCCTATTAAACTCATTGCAGGTATACTACAGATGTATCGGAAATACTCATTTTTATGAAGTACCAAGTTTTACATTTGTTGTTGTTGTTGTAACGTTTTATTAAAGATATTGACACACAACGGATATATTTCATATGTTCCATATAACTATTGTTATATATATCTTTATGTACAAAATACCAAGACTGCTGTCAGTTGTAATTGTTAATAGCGTTGTCTACGACCCGTGTTTACCGTTCCAGACCATAACCACATTTGTTTCTCTGTCTGTTTGTTCCTTTGCTATTTTTTTTTTAAACTTATTTAACTGTTTTACTGTTTGTTTGTTTGTTTTTTGGTTTTTTGGTTAAACAGAGAAAGCTGTAATTTAATGCTTTCTTTTCGTGTTTTTCCTTCTCTTTTTTTCTTTACTCCCATAATATAATCTGTTACTCACCCAAGCCGAACACCCGCATTTTGCATATTCCAAGTTTCAATTGCATAAACTCTGCACTCTTAAGAACAGTGACGTAGAAAAAGCACATGTTTCGAGTAGAATTCAACCCCAGACACGACATGTCCTTTGAAGCTGCGGTCACTGTGACCTGAGTGTCTGTCTCTGTAAATTGTAACTCTATAGGCGCGGTGCGAAATATCGCTGTGTTTGCTTTCGTGTGGTATTATAAAATGCGATATGTAAGGCTGGGCGTAGGGTACACATCAGCAAGAGTAAAAAGGGAACAACCAAAACTTATGTATACGAAATACTCATTTTTATGAAGTACCAATTTTTAAAATTGCTGATGTTATTTGAGTAGGTATCTTGCTTGTCTATGTACAGTGGTAACACTTATTTTCTCGCTACAACATTTTGTAGACAAACCCGGATACTTACTGGCTCATTACTTTGGTCTTTCCTCGTTTAAATCTGTCTGACTGTTATCTGTCTGTCTGTCTGTCTGTCTGTCTGTCTGTCTGTGTCTTTGTCTTTGTCTTTGTCTATGTGTCAGCGTCTGTGTATTCATGTGTCTGTGTGACTCTATACTAGTGCATGTTTACAAACAACTTTTTATTTGGTTGTGTATTCCCTTCGGGACTCAAGACACGACCAAAAACTTGCTCAGGGCCATGTTGTGTTACAGTCAAGATACATATACCGAGCAACAAAAGAAACGCGAATTATTTTTCGATATTTTGATTTTTAAAAACGCAGTTAATCTGAGAGTGACAATTTTCGGGATATAGATGCACTATGCAGTCATGTGTAAATATTTTCCCATTGCTGCTGTCTCAACGCACAGGACAAGCAGTTTCCACGTGAAACACATGATGCGCGCTTACAGCACGTGCAAGCGTAGTAGGGGAAACCTCATGTGTGAGATGTGTTCACTGATGCATTAGTAATAAAAAGAGACCATGGCACGCTTACTGCCAGTCTAACTTTTGACAGAGTCAAGATGCCAAGATTGACACCAGAACAACGCGAGAGGGCAGTGGGTCGATTATCGGCTGGTGATGACCCAGAACCGGTAGCAGTCGCTTTCAGTGTGCATCTGTCAACAGTATATCGCCTTCAGCAACGTGTTGTCAACACTGGAAGCACTGCTGATATACAACGAAGTGGAAGACCTCGCGTTACCACACAGAGACAAGATCGCCAGATCCTGCGTCATCATTTGAGAAACCGATTCCATACAGCCAATGAATTCGAAACAGCCAGGAACACCGTCGGTAACCACCAGGGACCTATCAGTGGCCAGACAATCCGCCGAAGACTTGCTGAGCGAGACCTCCAAAACTGCCGTCCCGCTAGAGGACCAGTCCTCACTCAGAGACATCGCATGGCGCGCCAGCAGTGGGCCCAGGATCACATCAACTGGAACTGGAGACAATGGCGAAACATTCTGTTCACCGATGAGAGCCGTTTCTGCATTAGTCATGTTGATGGGCGTTTCAGAGTGTGGCGAAGAAGAGGTGAACGCTATGCTGGTGACTGCGTCATGGAACACAATGCCCAGGGTGGACCAAACGTCATGGTCTGGGGTGGAATCGGCCTCAACCAATCCCTGGGACCTGTGTTTTTCAACAATCTTGGTCCTGGTCGGGGAAACGGCATCACAGCACAGAGTTATATTGACCACATCTTACAGCCTCATGTTGTGCCCTTTATCCAGGCGCGCAGAAACTGTGTTCTGCAGCAAGACAACGTTCGCCCGCACACAGCCAGAGTTACCCTGGCCTTCCTGCAGCACAATAACATCGACATCATGGCCTGGCCCGCCCTCAGCCCAGATTTGAATCCTATTGAACATTTCTGGGACCAACTTCAAAGAAAGGTCAACCAGTTACGCCCAGGACCAAGAGACGCTACTTATTCACTCCATGAGGCGCCGCTGCCAGGCCGTCATCAACGTCCATGGGGGTCACACACCGTTTTGACCTTCTGCAGAGGCTCCCTTTGCCCGTGGCAGCAAAAGACTATGCCATAGCCAAGAACAGTGTGCGAGGAACATACCACCGTGATTTTGATTCGTTTCGATGTTACGTTTATGAGAAATGACATTTTAAAATTGTGATTAACGTTTTTCTGGAGAAAATTCGCGTTTCTTTTGTTGCTCGGTATATATTTATGACTTTAATTGTGTGTAGATCTTCGGCATATATCCATCCATAACTCATTATACAGTATTCAGCTCTTAGTGAGCTTATTGTTTCATTGTCAGAGGGCATTTTTTATGAGGTTACTTTTCGATGTAACTTCTTTATGTAGAGGTTACATGCCGAGTCTCAGTGATTATTAAAAATAATAGTCGAAGTTAGCGGATCATGAAAAATGCGAGCTTCAGCGAGCTTTTTCATGGGCCGCGAACTGAGACCATTATTTTTAATAATCACTGAGACGAGGTGTGTAACCTCTTTATTCCTCCTTTCTTCAGTTATTCAAAGAAAAGAGGATTTTTTTTTGCGAAAGTTTGATCGAATCCAATTCACTCAACCAGTCAACCTGCGCAGGCGATAGATTAATGCGCGGTTATATAGTTCCGTGCAAATCATTCCATTCTGTTAACACTTCTTGTCAGTTTCCCTGTTTTGGACTAAAATCAAGTACACAGATATGCTGTTATTCTGCTGTGGCGGTAAAGGCAGATATTGTGTGTTCTGTTTATGTTTTGGTATCGCTTAGGATAATGTTCTTTCGTCAAATGGGACTAGCAGACGAACTTTCGCACCCGTGTTCCAACGTTAAAAACTGTATGAAGTTCAGTTTTCTGGGGAAAATAATGTATGAAACCGATTTATGTTATTTAAATTGATGAGATTTGTGCATTTGGTTGCGTGTGATCTGTTTATAAAATGAAATATTGTTGAAAACTGACCGTCGGGTTGCAGTCTGTTGTCGAAGAAACTGAGTGAAAAGAAATTTCAAAGGGGAACTAACTCTTGTTGCTAGACAAAGGATGAGAGTTACTTGCCTTGGGAATTTGCTTGTGTTGAACGTTTGTGCACGGCAGATCTAGATTCAGAAAACAACCGAACTCATGGATTTTATATGGAGATTCATGTGTTCAAGCCTGTAGTTGTTAATTTAAATGCGGTATGTTTGTATTGTTTGCTCCAGAGATGTATACTTCGTACATTAGAGCGTTCGGAACTTTTCAGTCTCAAAAGTAGTACCGACACAGAACAGCTTCTCAACCCATTGCGCTATCGAGGATTCAGGCTGTTGCTGGCTCGTTATTTGTTTGGTTGCTGGGTGTTTATCGAAAAATAACTAGCTCTACAAGTTTACAGAGGTAAAGAAGCAGAGGGGAGAATAGGTATAGATACATTTCTTGTGTTGTTATTTTGCTTGTTGCATTATTGTAATGCACGTATGCAACTTTGTGAAAATATATTTTTGTATTAAAGCAACACATTTTCCCTCACAATAAACGTGCTTGCGTTTTTTTTGGATTGAAGTCGTTTGGATTGAACATAATGAGCACACACACGCACCCGCGCGCACACAAACACACACACATACACACACACACACATATATATATATACACACACGCACGTGCGCACACACACACGCACGCACGTGCGCACACACGCACGCACGCACACACACACACACACACACACACACACACACACACACACACACACACACACACACAGAACAATGAATGCACGACGAGAGAAAGAGAAACCAAAACAGGCGATATAAAACATCAAAAACGACAAACACACTAATGACATCTTTTTTTGTTTAAATCGAGTTTAATGAAAATGGCAGTTAGGAGAAAATACAATAAAGATTATACAGTTACATACAATATCAAAAATACTTGGAAAATGACTGGTTACAAACATAGCTTGAAACAATCCAACAGAAAACAACAGTTAATTTGAGGACCGCCATGACATTCTCAAGCTGCTTGATTCTCAAATCGTTCAAAACTGAGAGAGAATAAAGTACATGTAACATTACAGATAGTCGTGAAGTAGAACAAAGTATGGATACAACTCTGGAACCAGTTGTTATAACAACAAATCTTCAGAGCATCTTTGAAGTGAAACCGGAGTTTGAATAGTTGTGGATTTAGGTGAGTAAATGTCAATATAAAACAATAATTTATAGACTAGCATAAAACACGAATGATGATGTTTAAAAACATCTTTAAAAATGCGTTATCAGAGAAGTAAGACAAGGCTGGGAGAGTTCGATAACACACACAAACATCATTTACAAGGACAGGACAATTATATACCGAGTAAAGCTGATGCTGACCATAACACATATGCACATGTATGTTTATCACTTTGTACAGGAGATGAAACTTGGATCACCAACTCTAATACTGACCTACTCTTGAACAAGAGAAGTAAACTAGGAAGAAAGTAAAGAGAAAATACACACATTGCGTCAAAAAAAATATACCGATCAAGCAAACTAACTAACAGCGTCTATTAATATCAAAAACATGTTAGGTCTAATATTAAATAATAACGATTCAAGCACAATCAATTTTGAAATACAATACTGTACAGTGTATCGCACGGGAGACCAAAATATGCAAAAACATAAATCTCAAAGGAACAACAAAAAATAAACCAACATTAATAAACTTCCTATGCAATCGTAATCGCATGTGTATGACGGCATACTTACGCAAAATTCATTTTCATTACTTTATTGTCCCAATTACAATTATCACTGCTTCATTGCCAATACTTTGCAAGATGATTACAATGAGATATTTGCCAGCCTACAGATGAGCGAAGAATTCTACTTACAGAAGAGAATAACGATCATCTGGATTATCAGTGATAACTACAAACTTACGAATTACCAATGTATCACTGTCTCCTGTGGTTGGGCCTTGGCTTGTCTTCATGGCGACACACTAGGGCCACGTGTCTTCATTTATATTTCATTTTGTTTCATTTTCATAACTTTATTGAAAACCTAGACCATTGAAAGTATCTTACGAGATATTTTTGATTTAGCAGGGTTCTTTGCATTTATCAGTTACAGCAATGATCACTGTTGGTGCTACTTTGTTTGTTTGTTTGCTTAACGCCCAGTCCACCACGAAGGGTGATATCAGGGCGGTGCTGCTTTGACATTTAACGTGCGCCTCACACAAGACAGAAGTCGCAGCACAGGCTTCATGTCTCACCCAGTCACATTATTCTGACACCGGACCAACCAGTCCTAGCACTAACCCCATAATGCCAGACGCCAGGCGGAGCAGCCACTAGATTGCCAATTTTAAAGTCTTAGGTATGACCCGGCCGGGGTTCGAACCCACGACCTCCCGCTCACTGGGCAGACGCCTTACCACTAGGCCACCGTGTTGCGGTTTGGTGCTACCTAATTACCGTGCTATGAGTAGGTGAGTAGACAAGAGATGGGTACGAAAGTAAGCGGGTGAATTTGGTTTGGAAACTGTAAAAGGTGGTTGAATGGATGGGTGGGGGGGGGGGTGAATGGGGGAGGGGGGTATACTTGCGAGATGCCACACACTGAACACAAATGGCGACTACTTCAGAAAACGGTAGCAGTCATAATTTTGAACGACACCAAACCAGTTACAAGCTGCTTGTTGACTTAAGAAATATCTTGTCTTTTCCTTTTACTTCTGTTTAAAATGGTAGACTCGAAATCCGCATTACTGAAGCGTTAAAGCTTAGATATAGTTACTATATTTACAGGAGAAACTACGGATTGTTTTATGCATTTTGACTATTCAAATGTAATATCATTACCTGGACTGTACAGCGATTGGCTTACTAAGCAGCAAAACCTTAAACATGTTTCCCTTTCCGTGTGAACGTTCATGTCAGCCATTACAGATCTGTCCAGACTTTTACATTGAATCAGAGCATCCTTCCACTTGGAGACATTCCATAAATCAACAGTCTGGCTAATTGTGCAACTCCTCAGTAGCATTGAGCTTTTAATGACTCCAAGATAGACATGTCACATCAACAGATACAACGAATACAAAACATTAAAGGAACTGTGCTTAGACTGACTTTTTTCTTTTCTAAATGCATGCCATAAAATCTTAGTTAAATATAAGTTAAAATAATAATAATTGCGCTGATTTTCCATCGCAAGAATTTAAGCCTGCTTTGAGGGAAACAACCATGTGAGCAAATGTTCTCCAAGATCATAAAGTCAATAAAATAGCGAGAGAGTTTGTCGAAAATGGCAAGATCTTTGCTTTGTCAAATTTTAAGAATTCATTTCAGATAGTTTCATTCATTTCTGACTTTTTTCGTTTAAGCCGACACTAGCGCATAGAGTGAGCAAAAGCATGAACATTTAACACGCCAAAAACACTTCTTTCAATTTGAGACAGTCTCCCGAAGTAGCCTCGTGTAAGGTGTGCCGTCACACTGAAAAACACTCAAAATGTTCACTCTCCTTTACAAGTCAAAATTGCTTTATAGAAAAACAACCATCATTACCATGTGAGCACATTTTAACTAAGACAATAAAGTCAAGAAAACAGCGAGAGAGTTTGTCAAAAATGCCACTTCCACGGGGCGAAAATGGGAGCTTTAGCGCAATCTGACAAATGACTTTTACAACACTAAGGGAAAAACTTTAACCGTTTAGGCCGTCTCGTCTGACTTTCCGTTGTCGAGTGGCGCCTTCTCCACAGAATCCGTGAGCGGCACGCATTCGAGTTGAGCTTCGGGATCCTCTTCGATGATCCTGACCTTGATCTTCTTGGCCTGGATCTTGTCGTCGTCGTAGTCGCTGCTCAGAACGCATGCGCGAACTTTGTTCAAGGACGCGTTGACCGCGAAGAGGTACTCGTACAGCAGTCCCGCAGCAAGGCCGCCGCCGATTGGTCCAACCCAGTACACCTGAACCAATCAGAATCAGAGCCAAAATTGGAATCAGATTTGTGATTGTAGAGATGAACCATTGTTAGAATAAGTAGAATAAGAATTAGTATTAGTGTCACATGATCAATGAAAGCATTTCATTGGATACAGCGAGTGGGCGAAATCTGTTATCGCATTCTACGATTGCGCGAAATCTGTTAGTGCATTCCAGGAGCGCGTTAACAAACTATATTTGCATACATGCGCCTGTGCCCTTTCTTTCGATTTGAGAAGATTCTTCTCATCATACTTTTTTGTGCGATGTAGGGTATCGTTTCACCATTGCCAAAAGTTGCTGAGCCTAAATTCCCTGTGGCAAACAGAAAAGTACGAGTCGTTGTTATTCCGACAGATTTCGAGTTAAATTTGGACTTACTCAGTGGTTTCTCTGAAATGTATTCAAATTGTAAGGATCCCTCCTTTTTAATGCTTGTTTTTTTCCACATATCCAGAGGTCTTAAAATGGGGGTTACAGTGGACTTCCTCCTTTTTAAGACCGTCCTTTCTCAGATGTTCTGTTCAAAGCCTCTGTAAATTTACCTCCATTTTAAGACTTCCTTCATTTTAATACCTGTTTTTCTCATATTTTGAAGCTCATAAAAGGGGGGTCCTCTGTTCAAAGAACATAAGAGCGTGTTGAAAAGTATTGCAGCTGTTCGAAATGGTCTTACACAGTGGTTTCTCTGAAATGTATTCAAACTTTAAGGATCCCTCGTTTATAAGGGCTGGTTTTTCAGTTTCAGAGGTCTTAAAAAAGGTGTTACAAAGAGTATCAGAGCGTGTTGAAAAGTACAGCAATGGACTTAATTTTAAGGATCACGTACTCCTTTTTAAGGGCTGTTTTTTCATTTTATCAGAGGTCTTAAAAAAAAGGGGGGGTGTTACACAGAATATCAGAGCGTGTCGAAAAGAACTGCAGCTGATAGCAATGGACTTACCCAGTGGTTGCTCCAGTTTCCAGTGACGAGTGCAGGTCCGAAGCTTCTGGCTGTGTTCATGCTGGCTCCCGTGTACTGAACCTGAAACAACATAAGTAACATTTCTGTCATTTTTACTTTCATTACTTTATTGTCCCATGGCCGGGAGATTTGGGTCGCTTCCTCCAAGTGGGAAGCTAGCAGTAACATAGTCGCGCTGCGTGTTTAGGTGTAATCAGCCACCTGCTTTTGGCAGAAAGACCGAGGTCTTTAACGTGCCACAGTGGTGACACGGGGTAGGAACATGGATTCCGCACATAAAGTTGACCCGGGTCCGTACCGGCCCGGATTTGAACCCGTGACCCTAGGATCACAAGGCCAGCTGAGCTACCGGGCCCCCATATCGAGATGGTAACATGTTTATAAACTATAATCATTGTAGCCCTTGTACTCAAAGACACCTTCGTAGCTATCGTTTGGATTGTCAGTGTTGTGCATGCAATCGTCTGTCATCATCGCTATCGTCGTTGTCATGTTGTTGCCATCGATGGGTAAGTTCGAATTTGGCGTACTCCTCCATGTCGTTGTCATTGCCATATAGTCGTTGTGGACAACGTCTACATATTCATAGTCCCCAGCAGCAACACCGGTGTAACACGACATTTTTACTCCCCGAAAAATTTACTCCGGAGTAAATTCTTACTCCGAGTACACTTTTCGTACGAGAAAAGAACTCCCCAAGGCACGAAAAAATTACTCCCTCCACGAAATTTGTACTCCCCATTTTTTTTTTACTTCCAGTAAAAATCTCGTACGCAAAAATGGGATGCGGGTGAAGGGATAATGCCAATAAGTGATCTCGCGCACACAAATGTCGCGCTACCCTCCCTCCACCCCTTCCACCACCAAGACTAACAGGGGACAATTTAAGAGAGTAAAAATTTCGTACACCTGGCATGGAAAGTTAAATTGCTTGTGTTGGGGTGAAGTAATTTATTCGTTATTTATTCGTCAGGGGAGTAACATTTTTGTACGAAATGTTTACTCGGAACTCACCTGTCTTGGGGAGTAATTTTTTCGTGTAATAGGGGAGTGCTTTTTTTCGTAAAGGGAGTAACTTTTTCGAACGAAATGTTTACTCCGGAGTAAAAATCTCGTGGGAGTATTTTTCTTGTGTTACACCGGTACCAGCAGCAGCATCACCAAAACTACTATCACCACCGATACTAGGCCACCACCAACACAAAGCATGCTCAATCAAGTCATTTGTGGAATATCAAGTTAACGTAAACTAGAACAAACAACGTATTAAGCATGTAAAATATTGAACCTGTTTTAAAACACAAACTGAAAACTGAATTGTAGACAAAGAGCCGTCAAAATGAATCAAACGCTCTACCCAGAAGCGTACCACTTTTGAACACCCTTTCTGAAACCAGTTTTGAACACTGTGTAACATACTATATATTCCTACTTGCCGAAGACAGTAGCAAACATAGCAAACACTATTTAGTGTTCACAATGTATGCTACTTTTGCTAGTAGAAATATGTAACCGAGTGCCGAAACACTACGATCACCCCCGGGAGGCGAAGTGCAGTCAAACAGGATTGAAAATGTTAGGGCTAATTTCTTAACCATATAAAAACTGTTATGCAAACCCGAAGGTTTCCATGAACATACAGACAATCGGAAACCACCAGACCCCGTCACAAACAGAATTTCCTCTGACACGGCATCACTGCTGAGCGCCTAGAACTGTACCCACGGAATATGCGCGATATAAGCCTCATTGATTGAATGCGAATACTCGTAGTTACACACACACACAACACACACACACACACAACACACACACACACACACACAACACACACACACACACACAACTATTTACACAACTATTTACACGTGTCTCCACCAACCCTACAATCTGTGTCGGACCTCCTGCATACTTTATTTTTGCATGTAAATGTTGCGAATTATTAGTTCTTTTCAACAATACTTTACACAAAGAGCAATTGTTGAAAAATTACATCTGTTTTCGGGTTGAAATATTGTCGAGTGGCATAGATTGTGGTCCCCTTATTGTAAAATGTTTGTAGATTAGTTGGTAAAGTAAGATTGTTGTCTCTTTTTGTGCATAACACCTTTGTGTTCTTACATTGTGTATGCATATGAAACTGAGAGAGAGAGAGAGAGAGACAGACAGACAGACAGACAGACAGACAGACAGAGATGGAGAGAGACAGAGAGATAGAAAGAGAGAGAGACAGACAGACAGACAGACAGACAGAAAGAGAGAGAGAGAAAGAAGGAGAGAGAGAGACAACAAGAGAGAGAGAGAGAGATGGAGAGAGAGAGAGAGAGAGAGAGAGAGAGAGAGAGAGAGAGAGAGAGAGAGAGAGAGAGCAAAGATGGATTGGAACACTTTTTGGACATATTTGTTTTCAGTTTGCACTTTTGTTGCCCAAAAGGGGATATTATTAATATGTCATAAAAACTGCACCTTTTTATCCCATTATACAAACACTCCTTGAAGTCTTCAACAAGAAACTCGAAACGGCTGTTGACAGAATTCCTGAATACACAATTATGTTTTAATCCCCGAAAACTAAGCCCCCCGTGCACGCTGAAGAAAGAACTCAACAGGACATGAGCACAAAGCCTGTCTCCGGCGCTTTGAAGCGAACGTCTCATTGACAATTTAACGTATACATTTTTGAGCTTCACAGACTTGTTTATGGGAATAAGGTGACAGATGGCCCCTCTCCACCCCCCCCCCCCCCCCCCCCTCCCCTCCATCCCCTTTTCTTCGTTTCTCAATCCTCATTCCAACCCTCCCACCCACCCCACTCTGTCTAACCAAGTTCCATCACCCTCCAACAACACTGCTTTACTTTCTTACATATGAAGCCCAAGGCCGTAGTTTGAAACTTAAGATGTAGGATCCTATCAGGCTATACTGTCAGCAAACGGAACCTAAAACTCAGTTTAACCCTGCGCAATTCGCTTAACTTTATTTTACAAAGCGTGAAATCTATCTGCTTCTTATTCCAATATTAGTTACATGTTTCACGCCTCTTCAGCGAGATGCAGCAATCGAGCTTGTCATGTATGAAAAACAAGGTACGAGGACCTTTTTAATAAAAGGTACAATAACACGTACATGCAGGTTATTCTATTGTGCTATTTTTAAACTAATGCGCTTTTAATCACAAGATGTTTTGTTTTCTGGGTGTCCCTGGTACCGGTAATTGTATTTTTTATCACCAAAGAAGAAAGATTTCTATGATACCCTTTTTTACATTTAGTCAAGTTTTGACTAATTGTTTTAACATAGAGGGGGAATCGAGACGAGGGTCATGGTGTATGTGTGTATGTGTGTATGTGTGTGTGAGTGTGCGTGTGTATGTGTAGAGCGATTCAGAGTAAACTACTGGACCGATCTTTATGAAATTTGACATGAGAGTTCCTGCGTATGATATCCCCGGACTTTTTTTCTTTTTTTCGATAAATGTCTTTGATGACGTCATATCCGGCTTTTTGTAAAAGTTGAGACGGCACTGTCACACCCTGATTTTTCAATCAAATTGATTGAAATTTTGGCCAAGCAATCTTCGACGAAGGCCGGACTTCGGTATTGCATTGCAGCTTGGTGGCTTAAAAATTAATTAATGACTTTGGTCATTAAACATCTGAAAATTGTAATTTAAAAAAAAAAATAAAACGATCCAAATTTACGTTCATCTTATTCTTCATCATTTTCTGATTCAAAAAACATATAAATATGTTATATTTGGATTAAAAACAAGCTCTGAAAATTAAAAAAATTAAAACTTATGATCAAAATTAAATTTTCGAAATCAATTTAAAAACACTTTCATCTTATTCCTTGTCGGTTCCTGATTCCAAAAACATATAGATATGATATGTTTGGATTAAAAACACGCTCAGAAAGTTAAAGCGAAGAGAGGTACAGTAAAGCGTGCTATGAAGCACAGCGCAACCGCTACCGCGCCAAACAGACTCGTCACTTTCACTGCCTTTTGCACTAGCGGCGGACTACGTTCAATTTCATTCTGTGAGTTCCACAGCTTGACTAAATGTAGTAATTTCGCCTTACGCGACTTGTTAGTGTTGCTGTTTTCGATCCAGGCCGACAACTTGACTAAATTTTTTATATTGCTTCCGAGACTGTTGTTGTTGTTGTTGTTGTTGTTGTTGTTGTTGTTGTTGTTGTTGTTGTTGTTGTTGTTGTTGTTATTGTTGTTGTTGTTGTTGTTGTTGTTGTTGTTGTTGTTGTTGTTGTTGTTGTTGTTGTTGTTGTTTTGCGTTGAAGAAGAAGAAGAAGAAGACGGCGAGGCGAAGGAAGAGGATGAGGAGGCGGTTAAGGAGAAAAAGAGATCTAAACTAATCACTCATTAGAGAATAGAATCACTGTCGGTTTCAATCAGTATCCAAGTGCCGATTATTACTGATTAGAGTTTTTCATTATCATATAATAATAATCATCATATTAATGACAGCTTTTATAGCGCAGCTTATATAGCGCGAACCACAGTAATCTATGCTCTCCGCGTTTTACATATGAACTATGAATAAAGACATTAATCAAATACATATACATTATAACAAAATGACGTAACAATAAACTTACAACAACACAATAAATTACTCGTATAGTGTCTACTTTGGGCCCGTCTTATGTTATACTCACTGCCAGTAATCATTGTAAATTAACAACAACAACAAAGTCTCGGAAGCAATATAAACAATTTAGTCAACTTGTTGGCATGGAACGGAAACATCAACACTAACAAGAGGCGAAGCCTTCAAGGCTCACGTAAGAAATAGACAAACAGTAACACAAACTCAATCACCCCGTCACACATAGTGACATACACACCCACACACACAGTAAGCTTAGGTGACACTGTGCAAGAAAGAGAGACACTAGATCTAGATCTGTCTGTCGATCTGCATGTAGCCTACTTACAGGGACACGACTGCCAAAAAGTCTCGGCCCGCTCAAAATAACAATGACCGAGACCACACACACCACGCGAGAGAGAAAGACTACAGGGAGGCATGCCGTCATGATGCATTAATTGACGTCAAACACTTTTGACCGTGACGTAATCTTATGCGAGCTTTATCCGTAGTCTTGGATAACCACTCACACATAGACTCGGAAATGTTAAAGTTTCTACCACAGACATACACACGCACAAACACACACACACACGCACACACACACGCACAAACGCACAAACGCACAGACAGACAAAGTTACGATCGCATAGGCTACACTTCGTGAGCCAAAAACCAGTCATCACGAAGACTACATTGTCGCATCGTAAGCATTGCAATAAGGCTTGGCTAGCCTAAACCCGCAAACGGAGATTGATTGAGCTCGTCTCGGCGAAGCATGCAAACGTAGTACCTACTGTGCATGCAATAATTTTCTTTAATCGTGAGTAAACATTGCCTATTATGTTCATATTTTTCGAGTCAGGAAAAGGTCAAGAATACCATGCAGTCATTTTAAATATAATAGTGAAAAGTTGAATTTAATGACAACTTAAATGAGCGAACTTATTCATTAATGTGTAAGCTTCCAAGCTGAAATGCAATCCCATTGTTAAAGATTGCTTGACCAAAATGTCAATCAAAATGAGGTAGTCACAGTGCCGCCTCAGTTTTCACTAAAAGTCGGACATATTATAACGTCATCAAAGACATCCCCCCCAACACCCCCCCCCCCCCTTCCCTCCCTCCCACGTCTCGATTCCTGTTCTATCTGAAAACATTTTTAGTCAAAACGTGACTAAACGTGAAAGAAAAAAAAAGCAAAGTCTTACTCAAACTTACCGCCCAAGGTAATTCCATAGTTATCACCAGGCCAATAGCGAGAGCAGCAGAGCCGCCCACGTGATCAGAACGGCGACGATCACTGGACGCACAGATGCACGTGACCAGCACAAAGGTGGCCAAAAACTCCACCCCAACTCCTTGCCAAATTCCGACCCCCGGGGCTAGAACTGTTGCCCCCAAGTTCCCCCTTCTGTGGGGAGGGGTAAGTCCGTGCAAGATCCCTGCTCCCGCCCAAGCACCCAACAGTTGAATCACCACATAGATTAAGCATCGTGCGAGGGATATTTTTTGGTTCACGTGCATCGCAATGGAAACGGCCGGGTTGATGTGCGCTCCGCTCACGTGACCTAAGGACCATATCACCATAGCGACCGTCAGCCCGAAGGACGTCGCTATAGAGATAACCTCGACAGGATTTTCAGGGTCAAGGGTCAAGGTCGATCCACAACCGAACGTCACCAGAAACATCGCGCCAAGGAATTCGGCGACCACGGCTTTGTAGAAATCGATGTTGCACATATTGTCCATGTTTTCTTTCTTCCGTTCAATGTCCTTCTTTTTCCCGTTTGCCACAATGGTAGTTGGTTGTTTACTTTTTGCTGGAGATTGTGTTGTGGTCGCTGTTATCAATTTGGTTGATGTTGTTGTTGGTTGAGCTGATTTTCTCGTGGTAATTGTCGACGTCATCTTGCTGTTGTTTTCCTTATTTCTGGTGGTCGTGGAGCAGTTTTCTCTTCCTATTTACAACAGTGTGTTCTTCTTCCGTGTCGTTTTGATATCAGTAAGTTACCTGTAGATTGTGTTATGGTTGGTGGCAGTGGTTCAACTTTTTCTTCCTAGTCAAAGCAGTGTATTTTTCCTCTGAGTCTTTTCAATATGAAGTTAGTTTTCTGTCCTCTTCCTTCTTTGTTCAAGATCAGTAAGATCTTATCACCCTCAGTTCACAGATTTCTATCTTGTTGAACTACCAAACACCGGCAGGTTTTTCAGAGCCAGCTACAGGTCGGAATGCTAAAAATGTTATGTTTGGTTGTTCACCATAGAGTGTTAGAAATTCTATCAACACCACTTAGAATTGCACACCCTTGACGTCTCTAGGGAAAATAACACCATGCACAAAGTAACATCAACCCGGTGTTACACGGCATTTTTACTCCACGAAAAATTTACTCCGGAGTAAAATTTTCGTACGAAATTCTTACTCCGAGTGCACCTTTCGTATGTGATCTCGCGCAAACGAATGTCGCGCTACCTTCCCTCCACCCCTTCCACCACCAAGACTAACAGGGGACAAGGGAGTAAAAATTTCGTACACACGGCATGGGAAGTTAAATTGCTCGTGTTACGGTGAAGTAATGTATTCGTTATTCATTCGTCAGGGGAGAATTAACATTTTTGTACGAAATGTTTACTCGAAACTCATCTGTCGTGGGGAGTAATTTTCTCGTGTAATGGGGGAGTACTTTTTTCGCAAAGGGAGTAAAATTTTCGTACGAAATTTTTACTCCGGAGTAAAAATCTCGTGGGAGTAATTTTCTCGTGTTACACCGGGCATGCCATCAACACCACAAGATAGGTCACACCTACGCCGTGGTGCAGAACCGCATCCGGTGCAAGCGAGGTCATTTGAAAGACAGCACCAAAACTACGTTGCAGTATTACGAAAGAGAACTCACTTAATCACAGGGTACCACGTCTCTTTGCCCAGCGGGGTGCTCTTTCACAGATATGTTTACTTTAAAAAAGACTATCCCATTCTGCAAGTGAAGAGTTAACTTAGTATTCACTTAGAACTTCCTTGAAGAAATCTTTTCACCGCGCTTCAGTCATTTTGGCAGAGATGAGAAAGAAATGGCTTTCTTACCTACAGCATTTTGATCAGTGATCTTAATGTTTGAAAAGTACGTGACTTGTTGGATTGGATAGATTGGATGGATTGGATAAGATTTATAGTCCAGTGAGGTTACCCTCATGGAAATTCGGGCTGCTTTCTCCCCGGGGAAAGCGAGCTGCCATATATACGGCGCTACCCATATTTTTTTTTCCTGCATGCGTGTATTCATGTTTCCTAGGACTTAATGCCGTGTGAGATGGAATTTTTTTACTTAATTCCAAGTCCCACGGGTATTTGATGGACATTTTTATCTATGCCTATACAATTTTGCCAGGAAAGACCCTTTTGTCAATCGTGGGATCTTTAACGTGCACACCCCAATGTAGTGTACACGAAGGGACCTCGGTTTTTCGTCTCATCCGAAAGACTAGCACTTGAACCCACCACCTAGGTTAGGAAAGGGGGGAGAAAATTGCGGCCTGACCCAGGCCTGAACACGCAACCTCTCGCGTCCGAGCGCAAGTGCGTTACCACTCGGCCACCCAGTCCCTTGATATCGTTATGATGATTATATACTTAAAGGCACAGTAAGCCTCCCGTAAACCATCACAGAGCTCCCCGAGCGTCTAAATACAGTACAAGCATACTTCCATTTGAACGCTCACCGAACGGGAACATCCTGGCTGCTTTCTGTCGAGCGTGAGACATTTTCCAAGAATTTATTTTCGTAGACTTGTTCCGTTAACAACAACGGCGCCTCGTTTTTGCGCTAGACCTAACTTTTAAAATCTAAATAATAAATTGACAGCTTGTTACACAAACATTCTTTAATCATAAAAGAATTCGTTTTTCATCAAGACAAGATCAGAACAATTCGAAGTTGTGAAAGTTTAAAAAAAGAAAAGCCCGGAAGCAGGGTCACGCAAGGGTCGTAGCAGACGACGGCCGGTTTATCAGTGCACAATCGCCGTTCCTCTCAACAGTCAAAAGCCATCGCTAGAGTTCTTGTGAACCACAGCCGTTGTTTCGTGCATACAAAAAACGTGCTATTGTAGATAAGCTCACGTCGAGTCGCATTCAAATGACTAACTATGACGACTGCATTGTGAAAAGGGAAAACTGGATCACACGGGTTCACGATGGCTCAGGGGTAAGATAAACCACGCAAAAATAAATTCTTTGAAAATTGTTCGCTCTTTACGGAGGGCACCTAGGATGTTCTCAATTGGTGAGTGTTTAAATGAAATGGTGTTTGTACTGTGTGTAAAAGCCTGACCGTATCTGTGATGGTTTACGGGAGGCTTACTCTGCCTTTAATTTTACTGTTTGTCATCCGACTAACCTTGCACCAATACGATGTGTGTGCTGGTTGTCGCAACCATCGATTTAAAATGATAAAAACAAGACATTTTAAATGTTCTGAATAGGGACACCATCTGGCCAGAGGAGACAGCGCTACAAAATAAGCTATACGGCCCCAGAGAGGACTTGGAGAGGACAGCACGTTTCGCCCTGCAGTCCGGACTGACGATCTAACAGCGAACGACAAGAAGAAGAAGAAATGTTCTGAATGAACACTCGCTTTGTTTGTTGTTGGGGCTTTTTCAAGTTAGAAATAATCACACTAGTCCGCTGGTTTCACATGCATGGTAGCCTGCATATTCTCCATGGTAAACGAAAGAGACAAGGTCAAATTGACCTTGTAATCTTGCATTTTCAAAAGCACGGGGGTCGCTGTTTCCTAGTTTGAAAACCTGCCATGCAAATCGCTCTTAATAAACCGCACATCAAACAGAAAATCTGTGTCTCCGCCGGCAGAATGAAAGTGTCAAAAAGGAACTTTATTTATACAACAGCACAAGTGACTTTAGCTTGGTATAATATTTAGTCTTATTTCTACCCAACGGCTACCCCCTTAGTGTACCAACAGCGATAGGTGTGGGTTACGTCCCGACTCTCCCCCTCCCATCGCCCCCCCTCCGATTTCGCCCTCTCCCATCTCGCCCCCTCCCATCTCGCCCCCTCCCATCTCGCCCCCTCCCATCTCGCCCCCTCCCATCTCGCTCCCTCCCATCTCGCCCTCTCCCATCTCGCCCCCTCCCATCTCGCCCCCTCCAATTTCGCCCTCTCCCATCTCGCCCCCTCCCATCTCGCCCCCTCCCATCTCGCTCCCTCCCATCTCGCCCCCTCCCATCTCGCCCTCTCCCATCTCGCCCCCTCCCATCTCGCCCCCTCCAATTTCGCCCTCTCCCATCTCGCCCCCTTTCATCTCGCTCCCTCCCATCTCGCCCCCAATTAGCTTACGTATACGATTTGCCATTAGTGGTATTTCGCCGCCGCTCATCAGAATTCGTCTCTGTCACCGGCACACACACTCATTCGGTGATATTTCTTTCTGTTCGCCTAGATCAGTTTATCAGCAAAAACATAGCCTACCTTGATCATAGTCTCCATGTCTTTTGATGTTAAACATCGTGATGTACAACCTCTACATACACATTTCCAATCTATTTAGTCTCTATTTGTTTTATCAATCCTAAATTGGTAGCCGTTGTATAAAAAAAATTTCATCTAAAACTCAGGTAAAGGTCTGATTTATTTTTGATGTTTTTAAAACATTTTTTACGAGAAACGTCACAAATGTAACACGAATTCTTTGCATGGAATATACGGGGGCAAGTTGCCACCGCATGCCGCGGCGATATAACACGCCTGACATGTTGAAAGCAAGCAGAGCGTGAAGTCGGCTTCTATAAAGCGGGGGCGAAATGGGAGGGGCGAATCGGTAAGGCCTCGCCTAGGTGTGTATAGGTCCACGTGATGAGGGTATAACTGCGTACGTTGTTACAACCATTGGATGGGTCTGTGGGTCAGACAAATTATTCTCTGATGGCAGGATGGTTCACGTTGCAACGTGAAAAAGAAAACAATAGACACCCTAACAAAAGTTGTGTGCGTGTGTGGTCTCCCTAATAATACTGAACCCCCTGCACCTCCCCCCATGGTAAAAAAGTGAATGGTTTTTTTTAAAGTGACTTTGCCCAATGTTCTTTCCTATCTACTCTACTCGCTGGTATTCCAAACGAATATTGGCTGTTAGTGTTATTTATTTATTCCCTTCCATCATGATCAGTGTACGCTAAGTATTTTATAGTGCTTCCTCGTCCTTTTCCTCCACTTTCGTCTTTTTTTTCCCAATGAACAAGTAAAGGCACTGGGCTGAGATACAGTTGGACAGTTGGTAGTAAGGGAGGTAAACTGCTAGCCCGTGTACTACATTCTTACCCCGCTTACTTCCCTTGACTCAGGCAGCCAAAGTCTACCTGTCCATGTTTCACTCAATGCGTGTGTGTGTGTGTGTGTGTGTGTGTGTGCGTGTGTGTGTGTGTGTCTCTCTCTCTCTCTCTCTCTCTCTCTCTCTCTCTCTCTCTCTCTCTCTCTCTCTCTCTCTCACTCTCTCTCTCTCTCAAACTCGTGTTGAGTGCAAAGATATTTTGTGCAACCCTTTTGTTCACACCCCTTCATAAGCAGCAATGGCCTGATTGCGTATTACGTCTTTGTGTCTCTCTCAAAAACTGAGTTTTCATTCAATTTTTTGTTTCGTGTTATTATCTGCGTTTGAAATGTTGAAACGCTTTGCCATACACACACAAAAAAACACGTCACAATTTGACGTTCCGCATAATAATATATTACCAAGCGTTTTGTCCATAATAAGAACCATTTTGTATTGCCAAAACAATTACGTTAATGACAGTATGATGCGAGTCTCCCCAGAAGGCATACAGTTCTCTCAGCAGGAATCACCGAGTCACTGTAGTGACTGTTAGTCATAAGTGCTGCCCTTTGCATTAAAAACAAAACTTGACTAAATATAAAAAGAAAGAATTCTCACCAGGCTTGACTTGTTCGTGGAGGTCAAGAGCGTTATGCATATTGAATAGGACACGCTTTGACTGATTGGTGTCAATTAGCGGTCACGCGGCGGGAAACACTAGAAAAAGTCATGCGGCTTAGAAACTTGTTGGTGCCTCCCCTCTTGAAAAGGGCGGGGGTATGAATGTGGGTGGTGGTTGGGGTTGGGGGCGCGGATGTTTGGCGCTACGAGAGTTGGAGAGAGAGCGAGAGAGAGAGAGAGCGAGAGAGAGAGAGAGAGAGAGAGAGAGAGAGAGAAAGGGTTCTTTAATACTAACAGAGAGAGAGAGAGAGAGAGAGAGACAGAGAGGGACAGAGAGGGCGGAGAGAGAGAGAGAGGGGGGGGGGACAGAGAGGGGGGCGAGAGAGAGATACAGAGACAGAGAGAGAGAGAGACAGAGACAGAGACAGAGAGATTTTAAGAGTTTAAGGTTTGGAACCCAGGACCTTGTAAGGTGGAATAATAACAGATTCAGAAAGTAATAGAGACCAAAAAAAACAAAAAACCCACAGAAAGCAAAAGATAAAAGAGAAAGCGAGACGGAAGACACTGGAGAAGTACAGAAGAGGAGGCCAAAGAAAAACAAAGAACAAGGGTGGGGGGAAAAAACTTCAAGTTCTGAAACAAAGCAGAGTATTATTCTTCCGAGGTCTATTTTACACGAGTTAAACATGTCAAGTTAGAATACATGAGCTGCAAATGCCTGAATAACAAACAAACAAACAAACAAACAAACAAACAGACAAACAGACAGGCAGACACAGGACGCGAAGAGTACAGTTGTCACTGACAATAATTATATATAATGGCAGTCAGTTGAGAGGAATGTTTCAGTTCTCGTGTCGAGTCTATTCATCGTGTCAGTTGCACATAGCAAACATGTCACACGTTCGCGAAACATTCCTCTCAACTGACTGCCATTATAATAAAAGTTTTGAATCTGAATCTGAATCTCTCTCTCTCTCTCTCTCTCTCTCTCTCTCTCTCTCTCTCTCTCTCTCTCTCTCTCTCTCTCTCTCTCTCTCTCTCTCTCTCAGTCTCTCTCTCTCTCTCTCTCTCTCTCTCTCTCTCTCTCTCTCTCTCTCTCTCTCTCTCTCTCTCTCTCTCTCTCTCTCTCCTATTCAAAATTATGCTTCTGGACTGAATAAACCTCATCCGCGTAAAATAAAATGATATGCGTTGAAGTCTAGGCCTACAGAAAACAGTGAAACTGGAAAAAAATAAGATTGCCCAACCCTATGTGAAACGAAGCACGTCGGGTTAATCATGGTTAATTATATGTCGACATGCTTGTACAGTATAATGGAATATGTGTCTATTTTCAGCGATCTTTTAACTGAACTTCGCGAATGCAGGGTCGGACCAAATGAGTTGTAAGGGGGGGGGGGGGTCCTCCTTTTTTGGCGGGGCAAATCAGCGAAGTGGCGAAGCCACAAGCGCGCGCCTGCAAAGCAGGCGCGCGAACTAGGGGGGTCCGGGGGCATGCTCCCCCGGAAAATTTTTGAAAAACGGTTAAAATCTGTGCAATCTGGTGCATTCTGGGCCTTGTTTTGAGGGTTAAGAGCAGCATTGTTTTGGTGCTAAAACTAGTAAAAGTCAAAGCAAGGTACATGCTTTTTCCAGGGGTGGTGTTCCGGGGGTAACTTACTTCAAAGCGTGGGACTTTTGCATCGCCTGTTTGAGCCTGATGATTTTGTCCAAAAAAATGGCAAAGTCTTTTGGATGAGTGAACAGAAAAAGTGAGCGAGCCAAGAAACACAGTGATGTTTATTATCAACCCAAAGCAATGACCTATTGTTGACTGTGACGAAAACACGTGGGACATTTTCCAGGGAGAATTGGCGTAATGGGGACATTTGGCGGGGAATTGTCGCAGTGGGGACATTTTCCAGGGAGTTTGGCGTAGTGGGGACATTTGGCGGGGAATTGTCGCAGTGGGGGACACTATGCGGGGAATTGTCGTAGTGGGGACATTTGGCGGGGAATTGTCGTAGTGGGGTCATTTGGCGACGAATCGTCGTAGATGGGCTGTTTGGCGGGGAATTGTCGCAGTGGAGGCCATTTTGCGGGGAAATGTCGTAGTGGGGACATTTTGGTGGGAATTATCGTAGCTGGGACATCTGGCGGGGAGTTGTCGCAGTTGGAATATTTGGCGGGAAATTATCGCAGTTGCGGACATTTGGCGGGAAATTGTGATAGTGGGGACATTTTGTGGAGAAATGTCGTAGGGGGGGCTTTTTACAGTGAGCCCATGCTTGTAAAATCGTGCCGAATTAGCCCAATTGTTCCCAGATAGTCTCCGCATGACCCAACATGTTTTAAAATCGTCACCACGAGTTTTCGTCACACTCAACAATGGGACATTGCTTAAAGCCTGATAACAAACATCACTATGTTTCTTGGCTCGCTCACTTTTTCTGTTCACTCATCCAAAAGACTTTGCCATTTTTTTGGACAAAATCATCAGGCTCAAACAGGCGATGCAAAAGTCCCACGCTTTGAAGTAAGTTACTTCAAAGTGTGGGAAGATCCCCCCACACTTTGAAGTAAAAAATGGGATTACTTCAAAGTGTGGTGCAACAGTGGAACCCCCATTTTAAGACCCCCCAATTTAAGACTCCCTCCCTTTTAAGACTTTGTTTTCTCAGACTTTCGTCGTCTGTCATATGAGCGTTGATGCGTTGAGCTGTCGTTATGCGCCATACATGGCCCAGCTCATCCGGCTTCAGCGTGTTTTTATATCGGAGTGGTCCTTCTCCTGGACTGGTGGCTTTACAGGGCTGTCGAGTCCAGTCTACCCGGCTATTTGGCCATAGCTGGCTGGTTTGTTTATCTGAGGTGACCTTCCCCAGGGCTAGAACTTAAGATGCGGCTCTTGATCGCATGATGCTCCCGTCATTGGAGACCTGGGGTATTTCTTGAGTGTAACAGTGCCACCTGTTACCCCGCCCCATCCTGTTGGAAGCACCGCCAGTTGGTCCGCGACTGCTTATTCGTCCTGGCAAGCCTGGCTTATTTCGCAGCTAACCTCCATATCTGAAGGCCATCACACTATCCGCCACCTGTGAACGCGCCTGGTTGGGGGTGGTCGCCCCTACTGTCCCAGACTTTCTGTTCATAACCTCTGTAAATGTACCTCCATTTTAAGACTCCCTCCTTTTTAAGACCCGATTTTCTCAGATTTATGGAGGTCTTAAAAGGGGGGTTCCACTGT
>NC_090245.1:18192470-18202470 GCF_037325665.1 Littorina saxatilis
CTCTCTCTCTGTGTCTCATCCTCATCTTTTGTTATTTTAGAGAATGATACATCATCATTATCATCATCATCATTGTCGTCGGCTGGTAAATCATCCTCAGAAACAAAGGATCCAGTCCTGCGTCAGCCAAATTCTTTCATCAATGCCCCCGCCCGCCCCCCCCCCCCCCCCCCCTATGGGGACCCCCAAGAAAAACAAAAACAACACACAAAAACTCCCACTCATAAAAACTCGTATTCTAGTCTTTTTTTTCTTTTTTCTTTTTTTGTTGACCTCAGTTGCATGCAGGATGCTTCAACCCATATTTTTTGCCCGATTTTTTAAATTTTTTAAATTTTTTTTAATTTATTTATTTATTTATTTTTTTTAAGGCGGGGAGCATCCTTCTTCCTTGGTCTTTTTCTGTATAACATAATCAACTTTATATTATACAAAACATAAACTTCTGTCTAATGTTTAACTCTAATTCCAATAAAATACGTAAGTCTAACTTCTTCCCATAGGCTTACTTAAATTTTCCTATGGTCATTTTTGTTATCAAAATACAATAATTTATAAAATAAATTTGATCGTTTTTTAAATTTTCATTCCAAAAACCAAATAATATATCTGTTTCATTCAAAGTTATATTATAATAAATTTGCTTATAAATAAAGTCTTTACATAGTTTCCAAACGTTCCTCACCTCTTGACAATGAAAAAAGAAGTGCTCAAGTGTATCCAGTTCATTACAAACTTCACAATTATTAGTTTGACATAAACCCATCTTGTTTAGTAAAATATTCGTTGGGTAAATTCTGTGTAAAATTTTCCAATGAAGCAGACGCAGTCGTTCTTCTTTTGTACAATTAACAGCTAACAGCCAGTGTCTTGATTCCAGAACAACATTATGCTTTCTTTGCCAAAATGACAGGCGCTCGGAGTTTGTACCTCGAAATTAACCAAAACAGTTCTTATTTCCCTTGGTGTAATATTACCAATACGAGTCAAACCCTGCAACAGAACATATTGGTATGGCAATGCGTTAATCAGTTTTGTTTTAAGTGCTGTACATAACGCATTATACTCAAATTGTCTGGCTGGTTTATAACCAACCTTTTGACATAATTGTTCAAATGAAATCATGTCACCGATTTCATTCACGACATCCTTTACATGATAAATATGACATTTAATAAAATCTTTGAAAAAGAGGCATTTATGTTTATATTGTATATTCATGTTGTTCCATATACATTGATTCATCAATGGAACAGGTGTGGCATCATACTTTTCATACAAAATGTGTTTGTTGTCTAGCCAGGTTAACAATACTTGTCTCCAAAAGACCGATCTGCAGTTAACAATGCCAACCAGCTTCTTGGAGGATGCATTTGAGTCAAAACAGGACAAACCATTACCCAAACTTGAAAAAACATATCTAGAGTGACAGACCAGTAATTGTCTGTAGAGTTCTGCAGACCAATAGCCCACGACATCATAAATGAGTTGTGCATATCCACAACATTTATCATATTTAATCCACCATTATCTTTTAATTTACACATAATTTACACGTATTTTAGAGTCTGATTTAGTCCAGACATTGACCTCTTCCTCATTCTCCCGTTCCTCCGCATTTATCACCTCCACCATCTTGGTAGTCCAGTTGATTTTCTGTGACACAGATTAATGTTTCAGTCTCAGGTACAGTTAATCAAGTGTATCATATAATCTTATTGTTTTATTGATTAAAAGGGCACGCTATAGTGTCGTGCAAGATATAAAAAACACACACAAAAACGAAAACACTCAACAACAACAAATCTTGGTAGTCCAGTTCATCATCATCAGAAAATGTAGGATCCATAGAGTCCTGGATGAAAACCATCTTCTTCGAATGGACGTGTTTTCAAAGTCGTTCGTGTGTTCACAACATTTTGCGCCTCCACAATTTTGTTTTGGCCACAGTCTTGCTCCAAAACAGCAAACGCGTGATAATGTCTTTCCATTCCTTCTTGGTTCAAGAAAACACCAGGAAACATTTAGGTCCAATTAACCTCCTTCAACGACAAAAACCTTAAATGAGGGCCCCAAAGGGGGGGTATCATCACGATCACGGGAAGGGAAATTTTAGCTTTCACGATCACAGTTACCTTGATTTTTGTTTTCACGATCACAAACACCTTGACGAATAGAGGATCATAGAGTGATACAGCTGTGAAAAATGTACGTTGAAAATAATATGCTTTGCAATAATGCCCATCACGATCACGAAAACAAATGACGATCACGATCACGAGACTTGATTTTTTTGTCACCACGGATCACGGGCAAAGTCCCATCACGATCACAGAAATGGAAATTTCGGCAATCACTGTCACAGAAAGGTAAAAAAACGCCAATCACGATCACGATTTTAAACCCTTTGGGGCCCTCTTAAATTAGCCCTTGGGGACAATTTCTTCACTCGACGTTCCATTCCTGTTTTCGGGGACATCCGTACGATAACGATCTTGGCGTTTCCAGAATGTTATTTCGGCCACAGATATAATTTGGGTTTGTTTGCTCTTCCATGCTGAGTGACTGTACTAACACATTGCTTCACTGTCTCGCTGCACGAACCCATTATTATAGTTGTAGGGGACATTACTCTGACTTGAAAGCGTCTACTGTGGGGGAGTTTTGCACCCTTTCTTTCTTTTGTGTTCATCTGTTCTTCTTTTCGTTTTTCTTTCCTTGTTTTTGTGGTTAAAGGGTGCAACTCTCACAGCTTTTACGTGTATGACCATTCTTACCCCACCATTTAGGCAGCCATACGCCGCTTTCGGGGAGATGCATGCTTGGTATTTTCTTGTTTCTATTTACCCACCGAACTCTGACATGGATTACAGGACCTTTTCCATGCGCACTTGGTCTTGTGGGATTCGAACCCACGACCTTCCGCTTGGGAGGCCGGTGTAACACGAGAAAATTACTCCCACGAGATTTTTACTCCGGAGTAAACATTTCGTACGAAAAAGTTACTCCCTTTACGAAAAAAGCACTCCCCCATTAAACGAGAAAATTACTCCCTAAGACAGGTGAGTTCCGAGTAAACATTTCGTACAAAAATGTTACTCCCCTGACGAATAAATAACGAATAAATTACTTCACCCCAACACGAGCAATTTAACTTCCCATGCCAGGTGTACGAAATGTTTACTCCCTTGTCCCCTGTTAGTCTTGGTGGTGGAAGGGGTGGAAGGAGGGTAGCGCGACATTCGTGTGCGCGAGATCACGTATTGGCATTATTCCTTCGCCCGCATCCCATTTTTGCGTACGAGATTTTTACTGGAAGTAAACAAAAATGGGGAGTAAAAATTTCGTGGAGGAAGTGATTTTTTCGTGCCTTGGGGAGTTCTTTT
This sequence comes from Littorina saxatilis, assembly GCF_037325665.1. Classification (NCBI taxonomy): domain Eukaryota; kingdom Metazoa; phylum Mollusca; class Gastropoda; order Littorinimorpha; family Littorinidae; genus Littorina; species Littorina saxatilis. Next base: position 18,195,857 of record NC_090245.1, read on the forward strand.
CTCGTACGAAAAGTGTACTCGGAGTAAGAATTTCGTACGAAATATTTACTCCGGAGTAAATTTTTCGTGGAGTAAACATTTCGTGTTACACCGGCGTCTTATCCATTGGGCTATTGCGCCCGTCAACCAACGCAACAAACCCAAGTTTTTCCGCAGCTAGCTTCAAAGAAACATGCTTAAATTTGTTTCAGAGAATTATTACGCATGCACGCACAACATGAGCGATTTATTGGCATATATTTCCAGTGCAAAACTATCCTACAACGCGGAGGCGAGAATGCAACAGCTGGTACAAAAGCATTCATGGGAATTTACAGGAACGTAAACATTGACGGTGTCAGCAAACACGTCTTTGACACCGCCATCTAAACGCACGCACGTAAGCACGTACGAACACGCTTACGCAAGCAAGGTCCAATATAAGCAAAGTTTAAAGAACTGACAAACAAACAAAAAACACCCTCATTACATACACAACTAAGACAGCAGCCCTTAATTCTAAAAGCACGCACTTGCACACGTAAACACGTACGACCGCACTTACGTAAGCAAATTGGCTCCCATGTAAACTAGGCAGGCAAACACACAAAAACTGGCACATAAACACAAAATCGTGAAAGAAGCAAGAGACACAAAGTGAAAGTAAAAGTGAAGAGGATTGACCACAGCAAAATGCCAGAGGGTGAGATAAAAGGAAGAAAGGAAAAGACAAGTAAGAAAAGAAAAACAGAACATAGAACTTCTAGTTTACACACACTACAACACACACACACACACACACACACACACACACACACACACACACACACACACACACACACACACACACACACACACACACACACACACACATGCGCTTACACGCTCACACGGCAGTAATAGTTACAGCAAGAAAAACCTTAAAAGTATGTTTTCATTTGCTTAATCAAGTTATCGCTTATCTAAATGTCACATCTGCGGCCAAACACCATCAAACAAAACCCAGCCGCCATTTCTACCACAATCGCCGATGAACTTACTTGTTCGAGAGACAACTTTAAAGGCACAGTAAGCCTCCCGTAAACCATCACAGAGCTCCCCGAGCGTCTACATACAGTACAAGCATACTTCCATTTGAACGCTCACCGAACGGGAACATCCTGGCTGCTTTCTGTCGAGCGTGAGAAATTTTCAAAGAATTTATTTTCGTGGACTTGGTCCTTTACAACAATGGCGCCTCGTTTTGGTGCTGGACGGCTGTCATGAATATTCAATACCGGAAATCACGCCCGGACAGTAAGCCTCCCGTAAACAACCACAGGCTTTTACACACAGTACAAACACCCTTCCATTTGAACGCTCACCAAACGGGAACATCCTAGGTGCCCTACGTAAAGAGAGAGCAATTTTTAAAGAATTAATTTTGCAGATTGTCTCGAACATTTTTTGGACCCATCCTGAACTCAGGTCAAAAATGAGTTACTTCCCTTCGGGTCTCATTCTATCGATGTAAACTGGCGATAGCCGTGGATCGATGATTATCAGAATGTTTTTGGACCGTGGTGCGTTTTTGCGTTAGACCTAACTTTTAAAATCTAAATAATAAATTGACAGCTTGTTACACAAACATTCTTTAATCATAACAGAATTCTTTTTTCATCAAGACAAGATCAGTACAATTCGAAGTTGTGAAAGTTTAAAAAAAGAAAAGCCCGAAAGTAGGGTCACGCAAGGGTCGTAGCAGACGACGGTTTACAGTGCATATCGCCGTTCCTCTCAACAGTCAAAAGCCATCGCTAGAGTTCTTGTGAACCATAGCCGTTTGTTTCGTGCATAAAAACGTGCTATTGTAGATAAGCTCACATCGAGTCGCATTCAAATGACTAACTGACGACTACATTGTGAAAAAGGGAAACTGGATCACACGGGTTAACGATGGCTCAGGGGTAAGATAAACCACGCAAAAATAAATTCTTTGAAAATTGTTCGCTCTTTACGGAGGGCACCTAGGATGTTCTGAATCGGTGAGTGTTTAAATGAAAGGGTGTTTGTACTGTGTGTAAAAGCCTGACCGTATCTGTGATGGTTTACGGGAGGCTTACTGTGCCTTTAAATGTTGCTGATATCGTATCAAAATATATTCCATCAAATAGCCAATGTATGTTTTAATTAATCTTTTTAAGGCATTTCATTTATCCTACACTGTGATATTTAAATTCAATATGCAGCACATCATGTTCAACACCACGTGATTTACACATGTGCACGTATCTTTCAGGGGCAAAGGTCTACGGTCAGCAAACCTTTCTGTGTTAAGATCAGTGCGGTTGGCTGTCGCTTGTATCACCAACATACACTGTGGAATCTAATGTTTCCTGTTCATTCCAAGACTGTTGTTTTATGAATAAGATTGCATCATGGAGACTTTAATGCCCTCCCAGCGCAGGAGAATCATTTCAGGGCCAATATGAATTAATATATAAGAACAAGAACAAGAGACTGCAGGTGAGAAGAACAAGAACAAGATAACAATGAACACAAGAAAATTGGTTGATTAAAATCAACATGGCCGAAGCAATGTTTTCATAAAAGAAGCGGTATTGTACGGGCACATGTTGAATTTGGGTTACATGTGTTGCAGAGTATTTGAAAATCCGTGGGCATAAAAGCCTGCAAAGAAGAGTGATAGGTCCCTGTTGTGAATATAGTCAAGTGGATAAATTGATTACTTATGCTTCACACTAGTTTTGCTGTTACAGCAGTCCCTCTCATGAACGGACACCCTTGGGCCAGTGCAAACCTGTCCGTACATTGCAGGTGACCGGTCACGGGAGAGCCCCCCCCCCCCCTCCCACCACACACACTCTGGCACACTGACGGACTGAGTGAGTCTTTGCTACTGGTGAACGAGCTCTTCTTGTCCTAAAACAATAAGGTCAAACTACTACAACTTATAACTGAAAGGAAAAAACTGTCCTGTAAAAATGACGTTAAATCAACGGTGTCAGAAAAAGAGAGATAAAAGAAATCCTCAAATTTCTGAGGATACAGGCACCCCATGAAAGCAGCCACGAACATACTCACAGAGGCACACATGCAGATACTTTGCAAAAATATGAATTGAAAACCTGCACATGTGGTAATTGTGTGTGTGTGTGTGTGTGTGTGTGGCTTTATTGAATACTTCAGGCAGTGACTTTTTCCTGTCCAGTTTTCTCTTTCGTCTCTCTTACCCCTCGCTTACCCACCCCCACCCCCTTACCCTCCACTCCCTTTACCCAGCCCCGACAGCACAAATTTGTAATCTGCAAGGCAGAGTACACATTTTCTAAAAGGAAGACTACTCCTCTTCAATTATATCCAGTGATCTTCTAGCTGTCTCCACCCATAGACCAAATAGCCTGGACCGCCAACTCGTCACGTGACCCTTCGAGATTACGACTCTCGACTTTCAGGGGCGCGTCTCGTCCGGTTTGAAAGGCCAGCGATTCGAAGACAGTGAAAAGAAAGCACGCTCCAGTTATTTGTAACAATGGGAGGTGACAATGAACTGGATTTTCCAAAACTCTAAACTAAACTTAACAAAACTCATCGAAAAACATGTTCCATATGCACTTTTGCTGAGTTTATTTTAGCATTTTCAGAACTTACCTCGGCAACTTCGTCCATGTTTACAATCGACACCGGATATGACGTCCCCCTGATTTCTGAAAGGCCATGTAAGCGTAGGTTCCTAAATGCGAGAGGCGCTACCTCGTAATAGAGAGAAAGAGCGGAGAGAGAGCTAGTTGGTGATCCAGGATGAAATGGTCTATGCTCCACCATAAGCCAAGTGGTCGAGTCTTATACCCCCTTTCCACACAACCGTTCTAGGTCCCGTTCCCGTACCGACCAAGGAACGGTGCGGGCACGGGAGGGATCGGGACAGAACCGCAATGAACGTAACTGATCGTTAACGGAACTGCTTTGAACGGTATGGTCGGTAGGGACGGCTGAGTTTGGGCTGCATGTTCAAATTTTTAGCCGTTCCCCTCCCGATCAGAATGAACGGTAATGGAACCTCAACCCATCGGTAACGGAACGCTTGGATCGTTAAAGGAACTTAAAACAACGGTAACGCAACGGTAGCGCTCTCACACACTGAGTTGTCATACCCGCATTCCACACATCCGTTCTAGGTCCCGTTCCCTTACCGACCAAGGACGGCTGCACTATTGTCAGACGCTGCTGAAAGATGCCAAAAAACGGCCGTTTGCGCAGCGTTCCATTGTTGTGGCAGCATTCCTTGGTTGGTACGGGAACGGGACAAAGAACGGTTGTGTGGAATGGGGGTATAACTTTTGACACCGACAAACTGAAGAATGAACAGATCTATGAGGTAACTGTCTCAATGGTCCAGGCACAGGAAACAAAGAGTATATATGACCTGGGGCGATTGTAGCTTCCCTGCTTCGTGTCCCATAGACAAGGACAATAAATAGTAGAGCATAATGCAATTTCATGTTGGCATCTTCTCCACTGAAAGCTATACCAAAGTGCTTTACCCCACTTCTGACCCGAATCACCCCCCTCCTGCTAGGTACACGTGCACTCAAGTTAACCTCTGCTTTGACCTGTCTGCCAGGAGTCGGATGATAGAGAGAGAGAGAGAGAGAGAGAGAGAGAGAGAGAGAGAGAAAGAGAAAGAAAGAGAGAGAGAGAGCGAGAGAGAGAGAGCGAGAGAGAGAGAGAGACACACACATAGACAGAGACAGACACATAGAAAAACAGAAGCGGAGAGACTCAGAGGGAGACACAGACAAAGACATACATACAGAGAGAGAGAGAGAGAGAGAGAGAGAGAGAGAGAGAGAGAGAGAGAGAGAGAGAGAGAGAGAGAGAGAGAGAGAGAGAGAGAGAGAGAGAGAGAGAGAGAGAGAGAGAGAGAGAGAGAGAGAGAGAGAAACCTGTAACTGATCTCGTGAGAACGGTAACAAAACGAGACATGTCACCTCTCCGAATGCATTCCAATAGATGACCGCTCCTGCGGCCATCAATGACTTGTACTCACCAGAAACACGAACAATAAAAATACGAATAAGTGTTTTGGTGTTTATTCGTGTTTTTAGTGTTTTTATTGTTCGTATTTCTGGTATTTATTGTTTTCTTAATTTTAATTTTAAATCCAATATGACATAACACGTGAACACAGCAAAACCATATTGCTAGCTATTCGGTCTGAGAGAAATGGAACTTGCGGAAACTGTTTGGCCGAAAGAAACCAGACCACACATTTTAACAACAGACATCCTCCACACGATCCTGTCAACTAAAGAAACCGTACTAAAACTTGCAATATAAAGCACCTAAAAACAGAAAAAAACAGAAATGAGAAAGAAAGAAGAAAGAAGGAAAGAAAAACAGAAAGAAAGAAAGAAAAAATGAAAAAAGAAAGAAAAGAAAGGCAAAGAAATAAAGAGGAGAGAGAAAGAAAGAAAAATCGAAAGGAAGAAAAAAGAAAAAAAGATGAGAGAAAAAGAAATATATCAGTAGAAAAAGAAGAAGGTCTATAAAGTCTTGAAAACTGCATGTTATATAAGAAAAAAGCCTTTAGTTTGCTGTGTTATGTCAGAATGTACGTCAGTTCCTTCTTGAGGTGGCTATGTCTAACACTCGTCTTTATAGATCCTGACAGCGAAGACAGGGCCAAGGCAGTGCATACAAATATAACTTTTTTGTCTCCTGCTCCTTTTTCGCGCACAGCGACTGAAGAACACACGCCACAAGCAACAGGCAACGACGACAAAGGCTGTGCGACCCTGGCTATACAGCAACGGCTCCATTTTCCACGGCAACAACGGTAGCAGCAGCAAATCACATCTTCCATCCTAGTTTGAACGTCACAGCACCCTCCCTCACCCCCATCTTCCACTGAGTCCAGCAACAGCCAAAACGCAGGCAGAAACCCCTGCCAGGGACAGAACTGACGAAGACCGTAAGAGCGCTGGTAACGGCAGAACAGAGCAGAGAGGACAGCACAATTTGAGCCGCGGCGCCGATAGGGAGTGAGAGAGAGAAAGAGAGAGAGAGAGAGAGAAAAAAAGAAAGCCAGCGACGCGTGCGAGTGGTGATAGTAAAACGGGATAGGCCAGGTATACTACAGGTGTGTCAGCCTCAATGTCTCGAGCAGTGGCGATAGACGAGAACGGCGGACAGACGGTAGCAGCCGGGCCTGACGCTAACGACTCGAGCGCTCCTCTCACCGACACCACCACCCCGGGTAGAAACAATCAGCCGTGTCTGAAATCAACCAGGATGGCCACCAGCTTGGATGACATCACCAGCCTGAGACTGTGGAAGGGCATCATCGCGGAGTTCGTGGGGGTCCTCCTGCTCGTTCTCATCGGCTGCGGCTCGTGCATCTCGCTGCAGGACAACGGGGGTGGATCTTCCGTGGTGCAGATCGCCCTGTGCTTCGGCCTCAGCGTCGCCACCATCGTCTGGAACATCGCCCACATCTCCGGCGGCCACATCAACCCGGCGGTCACCATCGCCCTGCTAGCCACCCGCAAGATCTCCCTGGCTAAAGCCATCTTCTTCGTGCTCTTCCAGCTCGTCGGGGCGGTCGTCGGAGCCGGAATCCTGATGGGTCTGAC
>NC_090245.1:18207470-18220319 GCF_037325665.1 Littorina saxatilis
TAGGCCTATATTGTCACACTGAACTGAATGAGATTGTTATGTGCTGCATGGGGAGACAGATCTATAGTTATACTAATGACTGTAGACGTTGACGAGATGCAGTTTCTTGCTAGTGACATTGATGACATATCGCACAGTGTCTGTGATTATGTTGACGTACAGGATAATTCCGACAAAGAGGATATTGATGATCATGCGGAATAAAGTGAAATGACGGCTCAGGAGAAGAAAGAAGAGGATGATAATGAGCAGATCCATGATGATGATGATGATGATGATGATGATGATGATGATGATGATGATCGCACTACAGATGGGGATTGCATTTCTGTTCTAAGGTGCGACCGTTGTTTTACAGTTGTTGTTGTTGTTGTCGTCGTTGTTGTCGTTGTTGTTGTTGTTATTGTTGTTGTTGTTGTTGTTGTTGTCGTCGTTGTTGTCGTTGTTGTTTAGATGTTGCGGGCTTTGTTAAGTTTTCATAACAAATCATGGACGGAGACATCAAATAATAAATGTCAATGTACAGTTCTGCAAGCAAAAAGGGTCAACCCTGTTTCTGCAGGAAGCTTCCGTCATGGCAAATTAATGTTCAAGCGCTTGAATTCGGCCAGCCACGCCCAAAGACGCGTATTGTTACCACTTGCACTTATGACCTTGGGGCTAATTACTGTGTTTGCTGGGACCTAATTAGCCGTTCTAATGAGATTGTCAAGTTCTCATCTGAACCGCAAACCGGCTCAGCAACCCTGTGGTCCGACTACTTAAAGGGATAGTGCGAGTGCTAAGACTTCTTTCTTTGACTGTGACAAAACCACTACTTTGATGAATAAAGGAGTAGATTAAATACAGTAAGTTAAAGTAAGGGAGTATGATAATGCTGTGAGGATTTCCTCACCAACCCGATAGCGCGAACTGGTTTGAACTGGTTTGATATCACAGCGCGCTAACGACTGAGATACTACCTTTCTAAATCTTTCAGTTCTAGGGAGTTGGAATTATAAGCTTATTCTTTTGCAGGTGATGCAAAGAAAAGACATCATGGTTGGAAAAACGTTTACCGGACAACCGTAATATTTTAAATCCTTGAATCCACCACGGTTTGAAAACTCGTTTTCAAAAGTACAGCACTTTCAATCTCAGTAATTAGGTTGAAACAACATGTTTTTGTTCCAAAGCTGAAAGTCTTTTCTTTGTCTCCTCTGGCAATATTGCCTTAAAGGGGCAGTGTTTCTTACAGCCTGAATCGTTGCCAAGAATCTTTGCATGGCTTGTTTGATTTTTGACAGTACACTTCAGTGTAACGCTCGTAGGAAGAACACACACACACACACACACACACACACACACACACACACACACACACACACACACACACACACACACACACACACACACACACACACACACACACACACACACACACACACACACACACACACACACACACACACACACACACTTGACTATGTTCACGTCTCTTTCGAATAGTCCTGTTCTGTAAACGAACAATACTTAATTGTTTTTACTCGACCAAAGACGTTTTATAAGTGAGCGGAAGGAAACACTTCTGTGCTGTCAAAGTGTTACTTTTAGCACTTCTGATGGTACTTCTGTCTGGTGAATATGTTCCTCTGAGTTCCTCTCTTGTAGGTCCTATATTTCTCTTATTAGTCGTTTTGTCCACGCTCAGGAATCAATAGTCTTCACAATTTTCTATCCTGATAATTAGGACAAAATCGGACTAATATGATTGAACAAATGCAAAACACTATTTCACAGCTATGTTTTGTATCGATGCAAAAAAAGTGTCACCGTGTACGATAAAATGATAGATAACCATTGCCACTGCAAGTTAGCAGAGTCAGACTGAGTGACTAATTAAATATTTTTGTCCCCAGTTCTTGTGACTATATTGGGACATGAGGTGCTAATACGCTGAGTGGCAGAGTCGATTAATTACCGCTATCTTAATCATGCAGCTGTTATCTTGTTTGGCGTGTTTCGAAAACGCGTAACCACCCATGTCTGAAGTGTCTGCTTTGTCTTGTTCAAACACTTCTTTTCACAGCGGTAAGCAAGGGAGATATCCTATTACGCAATGCGATTATTTGCTATGTGTAGTATTCTCAATATGATGACCGAGTTGTTGAATGCGACTGTTTGTAGAGATGTCAAACCGTCTACCCGTCTCTGCTATCTTTGCAGTTATCTCATGAACTAGGTTTTGTTATGATTCTGCACTATTAATGACTCAGCATAAGAGACTAGTTTTCGCTTTTTTATTATTTTTTTTTTTTAAAGAAAAGTGAATTGTGGCATATAGTTTTTGCAGCATTTTGCAGAGATAATAAAATATGAACTAACTCTGCTGTTTTTTTTTCCAATATCTTATGAATGCGGTAAGGTAATAATTCTGAAGTGTCAGTGAAGCACGAGGTATTACTTTCTTGGGCTGTTGCTGTGTATATTTGAAGTGTTATGCTGAATAATGCTGAATGCGTTTTGTGAAGATGAAAAGAAAGCAGGATTATCTTCACAATCATCAATTATCTCGACAAGTATGTCATGACTATGAATTAATAATGAATCAGCAGTAATCACTGTCACAGAAGCTGTCGAATACATGTTCGAAGGAAGCGCGTGTGACTGCGTAGAGTTGGGCTATTTTTTTTAACTGTTTGTCAATTTAGTTTTGGTGACAGAAACTATTCAAGAAGCATACTTTTTTTTAGAATGATTTTGTAAAACTATTTAATTAAAAAAAAACCTAAAAGTTAAACATATTATATTTACCTTTAGTTTTGTTTTGTAGACACTTGTACATGCTTGTGCATTACACACAAGTTGTTTAGGAAAAGGAAAAACAAACAAAAAGATGTTTGTTTCCGCTGACAAGGTCATTGATTTTTGTTTGAATTTTTGTTTGTTTACAAGGGCTCATGTGGCTTGTTATTGGCCGGAACTCGTGCTAGCTGTGTTTCCTGGATGCAGGAGAAGAGTTCGTCATTTTTGGAGAGTCAAAAATGTTCTAGGGTCGGAAGGAAAAATAGGCTCGGTCTGTGAATCAGAAATATTGAATTTTTTCTTTGCTTTAATTATCATCTTACTGATTCACTGAACTGAATTATGTCATGGATTAAAGATAGCTCACCAAACACTCTGGTTCATTGAAAGAAACCACTACAGACGTATTTGCTGACGTTCATAATTCACAACCGGTATATATTTGTTTAGCAAGGGTAAGTCTACAAGAAAGTTCAAAAATTGAACATGCACCCAGCAGAAGTTACCTTGACACGACCTTGACCTATAAATGTAGAGAAAAAACCTCACCCAGATGATCACCACCCCAACACCCTCGGTATGAAGTGTCCAGGCAAAATCGTGATGTTGACTTTAAATAAACTTGACACTGTCAGTTACTTTGCAGGTAAGTAGACACACACTTGTGTCATGAACTATCAGAATTGACCAACGCTCTCCGTTTGTCTTGGCCGAGTTGATCTTTCAGGCTTGAGAGTACAATTAAAGGAAAGTTTGGTTTACTTTTACAGTTTTCTGTCTCTGCTACCTACGCGTTTTTCTTCTGTTTCTTTCTTTATTTATTTATTTAGTTTTGTTTTGGGGGAAGGGGCAGAGAGAGAGAGAGAGAGAGAGAGAGAGAGAGAGAGAGAGAGAGAGAGAGAGAGAGAGAGAGAGAGAGAGACAGAGACAGAGACAGAGACAGAGACAGACAGGGAGACAGAGAGAGATAGAGAGAGAGACAGAGATAGAGAGATAGAGAGATAGAGAGAGACAGAGGGAGACAGACAGAGAGAGAGAGAGACAGACACGGAGAGAGGCAGACAGACAAGCAAACAGACAGACAGACCACACATACAGACATACATACAGACAGACAGACAGACAGACAGACAGACAGACAGACCACACATACAGACATACAGACAGAGAGAGAGAGACAGACAGACAGACAGACAGACAGACAGACAGACAGACAGACAGACAGACAGACAGACAGACAGAGACAGACAGACAGACAGACAGAGACAGACAAACAAACAGACAGACAGACAGACAGACAGTCAGACAGACAAAACACACAGACAGACAAACAGATAGACAGGCAGGCAGGGAGACAATAAAACAAAAGCAGAACACTTTTGCACAAAGAACACCCGATCCCATCGCAACATATCACCCACCACCCTCACGCACACTCGCAATCATTCACTTGCACGCTCGCACCCACAATCCACACCCGATCCACTCTCACTTCGGATTTAAGGTAGACCTGGTCAAATACACATTGTTATTCAAGGTGACACAGAGGGAACATTAGACATTATTTTGTTTCTAGGTGATTGTGGAATTGAAGAGTCTTGGAAAGTTCGGGGAAAGGAATGGTTTCAGAATTGTAGACACACTTACGCCTTTACTTAGTCTTAGCAAAGTTGCACACGTGACTAAAGAATTAACCACGGGTGCCAAAAATCTAGTAAGTAAAAGGCGAGAAGCTAGAATTGATTACAATAACGTTCATTGGTTTTCTTTAATCTTGTTTTGTCTGGTTGATTGTTTGCGATACTTTCTTAGAGCAAACCTACCACAGAACAGACTTTCTAGTTAGAACTTGTCAGTTTGTTTGTTTGTTTGTTCGTTCATGGGCTTAAACTCCCACGGCTTTTACGTGTATGACCGGTTTTACCCCGCTATTTAGGCAGCCATACGCCGCTTTCGGGGGAGCATGCTGGGTATTTTCGTGTTTCTATAACCCACCGAACTCTGACATGGATTACAGGATCTTTTTCGTGCGCACTTGGTCTTGTGCTTGCGTGTACACACGGGGGTGTTCGGACACCGAGGAGAGTCTGCACACAAAGTTGACTCTGAGAAATAAATCTCTCGCCGAACGTGGGGACGAACTCACGCTGACAGCGGCCAACTTGATACAAATCCAGCGCGCTACCGACTGAGCTACATCCCCGCCGAACTTGTCAGTAATATTATGTAAACATGTGTATGAACGCGGTTTGTTACTTTTCAATTTCTGCTGAATTTCTTTTCTTTGCCTTTCTTTTGTGTACTGCCAATGTTCTGAAACAGAAAGAACATAATTCCAAACACGACAATTTGAGCTCAAGCTTAACGCTTATTGTGCAATTGTTGTTGGCCAGATTTGGCAGAGTGTTTAGTTTTGGCCCGTGATTATGTGTTTGTCTGAAGTCGAATCGGAGTCGACATATTCAAAGGGCACGAGAGTTAGCGTTGAACGCGTTTCTACTTCAAACACTATCATGCTGACCAGTGTGTTAATCCAACAATGTTCGCGCAATGTGACCAATGCACAGAAACTCAAGTTAACAACAGCATTTCTACTCGGCGCGCGCGGTATGAGAATCACGGGTCGTAACTCTCTGGAATTGGTCATCCGCCGCCATGTTGGATGCCTTGCACGATCTCTGACAGTGCTTGAGCGTTGGGTGGCGACTCGACAAAAGTGAAAATGACACGTTGTGTGGCCAAAAACTGCAGTCAGCAGGCACACTTTAGGATCCCTAGGACCACTTGTGGCATTGGTCCGACGCTTTGTCCTGATGCTAACTCACCCCCCCCTCCCCCTTCCCCCCATTTCCCATAGTAAAGAAATGTATGTAATCACTTTGCACTTGTAGTGTTTTATTATTATTATTATTATTATTATTATTATTATTATTATTATTATTATTATTATTATTATTACTATTTATTATTATTATTGTTGAATTGTTTCTTGTATTGTTTTTGCTCTCCCTCACCGTACCCCTCAACTCCCTTTTCTGTACATAGTCTGATTTCTTTTTGTTTTAGTTCCTTTTATTTGGTGTTGAATGAAATGTGTTTTTACTGTGTTTTTTTAATTTTCCATGTACCCTCACGGGGTTTTATTGGAATAATAAAACTTGACTTGACTTGACTTGACCTAAAGTTGTTTACCATCAGGGTGACAACTGGAAGGAAGTTACTGAGCGGAGAAGACGATTATAACTGGTTATTTTTTGCTGTGTGCAGTGCGCTAATCAACAATTGTCCATCGGTTGTGCCTTTAGAGTGAACACTGTGATAGGATGCTTTGAAAATTATACTTTGCAGTACGTTACCTGAGCTGCATTGTACTTCATTTGCCTGTCTTGAGAGCTTTATCTTGTGAATTTTGGTGCACTGTCTGCATGGTAATTTGAGATAAGAATAAATAAATGAATATAATAATGTATTCTTGCTTTACTTTTTATATTTAGTCAAGTTTTGACTAAATATTTTAACATCGAGGGGGAATCGAAACGAGGGTCGTGGTGTATGTGCGTGTGTGTGTGCGTGCGTGCGTGTGTGCGTGTGTGTGTGTGTGTGTGTGTAGAGCGATTCAGACTAAACTACTGGACCGATCTTTATGAAATTTGACATGAGAGTTCCTGGGTATGAAATCCCCGAACGTTTTTTTAATTTTTTTGATAAATGTCTTTGATGACGTCATATCCGGCTTTTCGTGAAAGTTGAGGCAGCACTGTCACGCCCTCATTTTTCAACCAAATTGGTTGAAATTTTGGTCAAGTACTCTTCGACGAAGCCCGGGGTTCGGTATTGCATTTCAGCTTGGTGGCTTAAAAATTAATTAATGACTTTGGTCATTAAAAATCTGAAAATTGTAAAAAAAAAATAAAAATTTATAAAACGATCCCAATTTACGTTTATCTTATTCTCCATCATTTGCTGATTCCAAAAACATATAAATATGTTATATTCGGATTAAAAACAAGCTCTGAAAATTAAATATATAAAAATTATTATCAAATTTTTTTTTCGAAATCAATTTAAAAACACTTTCATCTTATTCCTTGTCGGTTCCTGATTCCAAAAATATATAGATATGATATGTTTGGATTAAAAACACGCTCAGAAAGTTAAAACGAAGAGAGGTACAGAAAAGCGTGCTATGCAGCATAGCGTAACCACTACCCCGCTCTTCTTGTCAATTTCACTGCCTATGCCGTGAGCGGTGGACCACGAGCGATCTTGCTGCGTTGCATTGCGTTCAGTTTCATTCTGTGAGTTCGACAGCTACTTGACTAAATATTGTATTTTCGCCTTACGCGACTTGTTATGTTGTGCTGTTGTGTTGAAAAGGCAGATCCCCTTTGGACTCATGCATGCACAGTTTTCTTCATTATTTTTGTCTGCATACACAGTGAAATACGCAAAAAGAACAAGAGTGCAATGAAGAAAACTAACAAAGACAGCATCCAATATGGCGGCGCGAAGAGAGTATGAGCGGAGTTGTGCCCCTTAGGGCCAAAGCTAGCCGATCCATTTGATAACGTCACGCCGAGTAAGAAGAATGAATTGGACCTATAGGCATTGAAAGCTCCACTCCAGAAATACAATGAACTTGATTGGAGCTGTCTGGGTTTAAAAGTACACTCGCACACATAAATAAATTATGTTCTCTTCTTTTTGTGTGTAACATTTTCTGTTTCCGTTCATGTCATTTCGTCTGTTTGATTGCCAATGTGTCGTTTATTTTCATTATTGGTTGTTTGGGGGTTTGTTCCTTTTTTTAATTTGTTTTTTACATTTCTCATCAGACCGATTAGTTTAAAAAAACCAAAAAAACAGCAGCTTCTGAAACTTGACAATCGGGGCTGGTGGATTGACTGTGAACCGGGTCAGTGACCATCACAAATCTCGATCAAGCAGGCATCATTTAGAAACCTCAGTGCTTCAAACCACATTTTCCACTCAGTCTCTGCTTTCCTTCTTGCAAAGTTTTATGTAAGCATCCGGCAAACCGATGGTGGGTTCTGCTGTGATGACCGAAGATAAGCCCTGAAGCGGCTGGTCCGAGCGCGTGGCTAATTGTTTCGTCATGCGGCTTTACACACGCTGCGCTGAACTCGGACATCCATTCAACTGAATAAAGGCTGAAGGCCGAATAAGCTATCTGAAGTGTACCTCTGCCCGACAAACAAACCAATTAAGTAAGCAACTCTACCAACATGACCATCCCGAAACGTACAGCCACAGTTTTGCGTGCTCTTTTTGAGTCAGGAAAGGGTTGTGTGTGTGTGTGTGTGTGTGTGTGTGTGTGTGTGTGTGTGTGTGTGTGTTGTGTGTGTGTGTGTGTGTTGTGTATGTGTGTGTGTGTGTGTGTTGTGTGTGTGTGTATTGTGTGTGTGTGTGTGTGTGTGTGTGTGTGTGTGTGTGTGTGTGTGTGTGTGTGTGTGTGTGTGAAGTAAAGGGGAGGGTTTGCGTCCTGATCATGGCGAGCTTAACAAGTAGAGAACGCGATGGTCCTGATATTAATCAAGAATGTATTTTTCGGGGAACAAAAATGTGATGTATAGCTCCCAACAGTAACAACAACAGCAACAAACATTATGAAACAAAAGCAAGACGAAAACGCAGTGAAACACATCAAAACCAACAGCTAACTTCGAGTTTAAGTCACTGCAATAACTTGTCATAATTCTAGACGTCATCTGGTGTTTTGCTCACTGCGACAACTTGTTTAACACGATGTGAATAGCCGTCCGTAATCCCAGCGAAAACGTCCAAAACGCAGACACCAAAACTAGATGTTTTACCGTGTTATGCATAATACTAAAATCTCAGGAATTTTATTGCGTTACGGCAGTTTTTCTAATGTGACATAAATCGCATAGGTATAATGCCACAAAATTCAGTTGATTAACGTGATGTTTGATGTTATATGACAAGTTAAAGTGCCAAAACGCGACTTTTCGCCCAGTGCATAATATTCAAGACATGTTCAGTTCAGTGCCATGAATACGAGGTTTTGCAGTAGAGAGAGGGATTCCCCACCGAAACGTAAAGAAAAGCAAATTCAAGAAAACAAACAAACAAGCAAACAAGCAAGCAAACAAAAAACAAACAAACAACAAACAAACAATAAAACAAGCAAACTCACACAAATAACCAGGCAAATCAAACAAAACAGCATAACATACACAAGAAAAACTTGCGGTTGAATCTGACAACACTTTGACTTTAAAAAGATTAATTGGTGTGTAAGAACGAAACGAATCTAATATAAGGTTTCAGAAGTTGACAATTAATGGTAATTGAACAAAACTGCAATAGCAGCATGAAACTTGAGAAAATCGGCAAGACTTTCCTTAGACAGATCAGCTAGTGTACTACCGTACGCGCGCGCGCGCGCGTGTGTGTGTGTGTGTGTGTGTGTGTGTGTGTGTGTGTGTGTGTGTGTGTCTGTCTGTATGTGTGTACGTGTGTGTGTGTGTGTGTGTACGTGTATGTGTGTGTGTAGGTGTGTGTGTGTGTGTCTGTATGTGTGTATGTACGTACGTACGTGTGTGTGTGTGTGTGTGTGTGAGTGTGTGAGTGTGTGTGTGTGTACGTGTGTGTGTATGTGTGTGTGTGTATATATGTGTGTGTGTGTGAGTGTGTGTGTTTGTGTATACGCATGTGTGTGTGTAGGTGTGTGTGTGTGTGTCTGTATGTGTGTGTGTGTGTGTGTGTGTGTACGTACGTGCGCGCCTGAGTGGGTGCTTGTATGTGTCCAAATTACCTTGAAATTTGACTTCAACAGCGAGGAGTATAACAACACTAACAATGCAGCGTATGTATTTGCGCTCCGAGGCTAATGAGAATTAGTCGTATAAAACTCATTAAACAGTTTCTTCGTGTTAGTTCAGCCGACAAGACTTTTCACATGATTTACACTCAGGACCGAAGACTACTTCATACGTAGCTCAACCGGAACCTCCTACTTTCTTTGCATCCCTTCCGCCTCTCCTTCTTCAAACGCTTCCCGCTCCTCCGCAATCCACCTTCAACTTCCCCCCCCCCCTCCCCCCCCCCCCGCTCCCCCTCCAACCCCCGTCCAGATATCTTCATCTCTTTCCTTGTACCTACTTTTTTACATTTAGTCAAGTTTTGACTAAATGTTTTAACATAGAGGGGGGAATCGAGACGAGGGTTGTGGTGTATGTGCGTGCGTGTGTGTGTGTGTGTGTGTGTGTGTGTCTGTCTGTGTGTGTGTGTGTGTGTAGAGCGATTCAGACTAAACTACTGGGCCGATCTTTATGAAATTTGACATGAGAGTTCCTGGGTATGATATCCTCAGACATATTTTTCATTTTTTTGATAAATGTCTTTGATGACGTCATATCCGGCTTTTCGTGAAAGTTGAGGCGGCACTGTCACGCTCTCATTTTTCAACCAAATTGGTTGAAATTTTGGTCAAGTAATCTCCGACGAAGCCCGGACTTCGGTATTGCATTTCAGCTTGATGGCTTAAAAATTAATTAATGACTTTGGTCATTAAAAATCTGAAAATTGTAAAAAAAATATTTTTTTTTATAAAACGATCCAAATTTACGTTCATCTTATTCTCCATTATTTTCTGATTCCAAAAACATATAAATATGTTATATTTAGATTAAAAACAAGCTCTGAAAATTAAAAATATAAAAATTATGATCAAAATTAAATTTTCGAAATCAATTTAAAAACACTTTCATCTTATTCCTTGTCGGTTCCTGATTCAAAAAACATATAGATATGATATGTTTGGATTGAAAACACGCTCAGAAAGTTAAAACGAAGAGAGGTACAGAAAAGCGTGCTATCCTTCTCAGCGCAACTACTACCCCGCTCTTCTTGTCAATTTCACTGCCTTTGCCATGAGCGGTGGACTGACGATGCTACGAGTATACGGTCTTGCTGCGTTGCATTGCGTTCAGTTTCATTCTGTGAGTTCGACAGCTACTTGACTAAATGTTGTATTTTCGCCTTACGCGACTTGTTTCTTTCTCTCGTCTTCTTTTTACATTTAGTCAAGTTTTGACTAAATGTTTTAACGTAGAGGGGGAATCGAGACGAGGGTCGTGATGTATGTGTGTGTGTGTGTGTGTATGTATGTGTGTGTGTGTAGAGCGATTCAGACTAAACTACGGGACCGATCTTTATGAAATTTTACATGAGAGTTCCTGGGTATGAAATCCCCGAACGTTTTTTTCATGTTTTTGATAAATGTCTTTGATGACGTCATATCCGGCTTTTCGTGAAAGTTGAGGCGGCACTGTCACGCCCTCATTTTTCAACCAAATTGGTTGAAATTTTGGTCAAGCAATCTTCGACGAAGCCCGGACTTCGGTATTGCATTTCAGCTTGGTGGCTTAAAAATTAATTGATGACTTTGGTCATTAAAAATCTGAAAATTGTAAAAAAAAATATAAATTTATAAAACGATCCAAATTTACGTTCATCTTATTCTCCATCATTTTCTGATTCCAAAAACATATAAATATGTTATATTTGGATTAAAAACAAGCTCTGAAAATTAAATATATAAAAATTATTATCAAAATTAAATTGTCGAAATCAATTTAAAAACACTTTCATCTTATTCCTTGTCGGTTCCTGATTCCAAAAACATATAGATATGATATGTTTGGATTAAAAACACGCTCAGAAAGTTAAAACAAAGAGAGGTACAGAAAAGCGTGCTATCCTTCTTAGCGCAACTACTACCCCGCTCTTCTTGTCAATTTCACTGCGTTTGCCATGAGCGGTGGACTGACGATGCTACGAGTATACGGTCTTGCTGAAAAATGGCATTGCGTTCAGTTTCATTCTGTGAGTTCGACAGCTACTTGACTAAATGTTGTATTTTCGCCTTACGCGACTTGTTACATTTAGTCAAGTTTTGACTAAATGTTTTAACGTAGAGGGGGAATCGAGACGAGGGTCGTGATGTATGTGTATGTGAGTGTGTGTATGTATGTATGTAAGTGTGTGTGTGTGTGTGTGTGTGTGTGTGTGTGTGTGTGTGTGTGTGTGTGTATGTGTGTGTGTGTATACATCGATTCAGAGAATACTACTGGACCGATCTTCATGAAATTTCACATGAGAGGTCCTGGGTATAATATCCCCAGACTGGTGTTTCATTTTTTCGATTAATATATTTGATGACGTCATATCCGGTTTTTTGTGAAAGTTGAGGCCGCACTGTCACGCCCTCATTTTTCAATCAAATTAATGGAAATTTTGGTCAAGCAATTTTCGACGAAGTCTGGACTATGGGAATGAATTTCAGCTCGGCAGCGTGAAAATTAGTTAATTAGTTTGCTCATTAAACTTGTCATTAAAATCAAATTGTTTACTAGCGGTTTTAAAAATAATTGCATCGTATTCCTCAATTTCTCCTGATTTCAAAAACATATACATATGTCATGTTTACTATAAAAATGTGCTCAGAATTAAAGAAAATAAGAAATAAGAAAATGAGTACTGCGTTTGCGCGCTACGCGGAGACGAGCGTGACTAGTCTCAGTTTTTCCGTGTGGTTAGTCGATATAGTCTTGGCGATGACTTTCTGGGGGTGTTAATCTGTTCCTTTTATGCCGACAGCTTGACTAAATGTGTTTATATCGCTTCACGCAACTTGTTTTTTAATACACACGTCCTAGCCTTGTAGGCCTTGTCACCAGTCATTCGACATTCTTTCTTTATGATGTCCGGTCGTCTAAAATAAACATGGGTGTGAATGGGTGCAGTTGATTTGTATGGTGTCTCATTTTGCGTAACCGTCTGGGCGTTCGCCATTGAGGTTTTGTGCACGGCTGCACCCTACGACACTTGCACAGTGTCACTTGTAGCTCTTGGTGGTGAGAGAGATAAAATCAAATCAAATTTTATTTTACGAGGGTTGTGGCATAAACAATACAAACTATAGCTTCTTTTCAACCAGCCCAGAGAGGGACTACTCTAATCGTATCCATACATATATATACATTTAAATCATTTACAAAAGATAAACATAGAGAGAGA
>NC_090245.1:18220519-18238019 GCF_037325665.1 Littorina saxatilis
CTCTCTCTCTCTCTCTCTGTAAATTCATGGTTGTTTCAGCAATACATGCAGCTTGCCCTTTTGTGGTTTTGTATTGTCGTCTGCCAGATAAAAATGAGTTAACTACATGCCCTTCTCTTCGCCTGCCATTAGTTTCAGCTCCACATTTCCGGTACTCGGCGGTTTCCCTCCTCCCTGTCTGAAGAGTGGAGGCCACTTTTTACCGGAACGCAGCGAATAATAGCTGTAATTACCATCATGACCCTTTCAGAGGCTGTCAGAGCTCACCTCTTTACATTCCACAACTTAACACAGGGATGGGGTTTGAAAATCGGATCTTGTGCTTTTACGACTGAAATGGTTAGGACACTGATACGGACACAAAGGAGACAGCGGAATATGAACACAGGGGTAGTACACAATATGTTTAGTACACAATGTGTACAGTACACAATGGTATAACGAGGCATAGGCAGAGGAATTAAAACATAAAACATAATGGTGTAAAGACACTTACGGTGCCGAGGACTAATACTTGGCGCATGCACACATATACACGAACACAGATATATGCGCACGCACGCACGTAGCGCACACACACACACACACACACACACACACACACACACACACACACACACACACACACACACTGACAAGCATGGGTGCAAGTATACGGGGCGGGGATATAGCTCAGTTGGTAGCGCGCTGGATTTGTATTCAGTTGGCCGCTGTCAGCGTGAGTTCGATCCCAGGTTCGGCGGAAATTTATTTCAGAGTCAACTTTGTGTGCAGACTCTCTTCGGTGTCCGAACCCTCCCCCCGTGTACACTACATTGGGTGTGCACGTTAAAGATCCCACGATTGACAAAAGGGTCTTTCCTGGCAAAATTGCTTGGGCACAGTTAATAATTGTCTACCTATACCCGTGTGACTTGGAATAATAGGCCGTGAAAGGTAAATATGCGCCGAAATGGCTGCAATCTACTGGCCGTATAAAATTTCATCTCACACGGCATCACTGCAGAGCGCCTAGAACTGTACCCACGGAATATGCGCGATATAAGACTCATTGATTGATTGATTGATTGAAGTCAAAGAAACAAATGGCTGACATGTCATTGAATGGATCCATCAAAGCTGGGATCCATCAACTCCTGGAGCCCATGTGCATGTCGATTGATTACAAGGGTCGTTAGATGCAAGGGTCGTTGGATGGAACATGGTTCAAAAATAATATTACCCTACTTGATTTCCGTTTAAACCATCTTGTTAATCACAACAGATATGTCAAGGCTTTTACCTGGGGTAAGAGCACCTTTCCACTTGGGACACATACCAAAATTCAACAGCCCCAGTGGTTGCTCGCTGTTCAGAATGATATTTGTATTCAAATTGATATCAATAATTGATGCATATTTGTCTCACCTACGACATATACAAATATTATTCAATCATTGAAAATTCTCACTGTGCGTAGGCAGCTATAGGCGGTCGATTTTCTTAAATATGTCAAAGTGGAAGGATGCTCTGTATGATTAGTGTGAACGATCGAGCACACGGGAAAGAAGTGTCTTTGATGAATTGGTCCTTCTCTTCTTCTTCTTCTTCTTCTTCGTTCATGGGATGAAACTCCCACGTTCACTCATGTTTTTGCACGAGTGGATTTTTACGTGTATGGCCGTTTTTACCCCGCCATTCTGGCATGCAGCATACGCCGATTTCGGGGGAACCATGCTGGGTATTTTCGTGTTTCTATAACCCACCGAACTCTGACATGGATTACAGGATCTTTTCCGTGCGCACTTGGTCTTGTGTTTGCGTGTACACACGAGGGGGGATGAGGCACTAGCAGGTCTGCACATAAGTTGACCTACGCCACTACGCCCGTCGATGAATGGATCCTTCGGGCCTTGAGCGAATTCGTTGATTTTTTAGATCCATTGACCTTAGATCCATCCACCGAGCCTTCAATCCATCGAGCTTACTAGATGGCCATCATCTACATACCAACATATCGGATCCATCCAATGTGCTTCCCCTCCTTCACTTTGTGACATACAAAATGTGTCAATTTCTATCATTTGGAGGAACTCTGAAAGTCCCTGCAGTAACTCAGGAGGGAGCGTTTGCTGTAATTCTGTAAAGCTATATTGTATGATAAAAAAGACCAAATAATACTGTACTCATGCACTCGTGAACGAACAATACGGAACAAATAACAGCAACGTTTTGACACTAGTGTCTTCTTCAGGCCGCGACACAAACAAAGTAGAAAACAAGTCGCGTAAGGCGAAATTACTACATTTAGTCAAGCTGTGGAACTCACAGAATGAAACTGAACTCCACTGTATTTTGTCACAATGACCGTAGTCCGCCGCTCGTGCAAAAGGCAGTGAAATTGACGAGCCTGTTTAGCGCGGTAGTGGTGGCGCTGAGCTGCATAGCACACTTTTCTGTACCTCTCTTCGTTTTAACTTTCTGAGCGTGTTTTTAATCCAAGCATATCATATCTATATGTTTTTGGAATCAGGAACCGACAAGGAATAAGATGAAATTGTATTTACATCGATTTTGGAAATTTAATTTTAATCATAATTTTTATATTTTTAATTTTCAGAGCTTGTTTTTAATCCGAATAAAACATATTTATATGTTTTTGGAATCAGATAATGATGAAAAATAAGATGAATGTAATTTTGGATCATTTTATAAAAACAATTTTTAATTACAATTTTCAGATTTTTAATGACCAAAGTCATAAATTAATTTATAAGCCTCCACGCTGAAATGCAATACCAAAGTCCGACCTTTGTCGAAGATTGCTTGGCCAAAACTTCAATCAATTAGTTCTCTTTCCTTGTTTGTATTATGATTGTGTAAGTGTAAAGCGCTCTGGGCTCGTCACCACGAGGTTTACGCACTATATAAGTAATCGTTATTATTATTATTATTAAAAATGAGGGTGTGACAGTGCCGCCTCAACTTTTACAAAAAGCCGGATATGACGTCATCAAAGACATTTATTTAAAAAAAAAAAATGAGAAAAACGTCATGCCCCCCAGGAACAATCATGTAAAATTTCATAAAGATCCGTCCAGTAGTTTACTCTGAATCGCTCTACACACACACACAGACACACATACACACAGACACAAACACACACACACACACACACACACACACACACACACACACACACACACACACACACACAAATACACCACGACCCTCGTCTCGATTCCCCCTCTATGTTAAAACATTTAGTCAAAACTTGACTAAATGTAAAAAGAAGACAGAAAATAGAACGGAAAGAACTATATACAGATGCAACGATTCACCAACCAAAACAAACGGAAAGATTAGACCATATAAATTATTGTATATTGTATTGGTGGTAATGTATTTCAAAGGGCACAGACCACACAGATTCTGGGAGCTGGCAGCTATAACAAAAACAGCTTCAATGTGGTCGCTTTCATGTGTCAATTTGTAAGTACAAAATAGCCGGCCGATTCCAAAAGTCAGCATTTCAGAATGATTGACGGCAAATAAATGACCAAAAAAGAAAAGAAAAACCTAGTCTTCACAAGATTGAATGCAACGAACAGTAGCCCTGAATTTTATGCGTCTGGTTTTCAACAGATGGGAAAGAGCCGAACGAGCAGGAAGAGGGTGGGAAAAGGGGTACGTGAGAGGATGAATGCAGAGTGTGTTGGGGAAAAAAAAAGGTTCCGGATAGACAGTAATTGAGTGGGACGCCTCATCTCGTGGGAAAACACGACTGTAACCGTTGTCAGACACAGTGTGACTATGTAATAGCTGCTCGAGCTGGTCCAGGCAGGAACAAAGGCACTATGATACAATAAAACATACATTTCTCCTTCTTCTCAACCTCAACCACCGCCTCCTTCTCCTCTTTTTCAATCTCAGTAATCCCGTTGTCGAAAAAATGCTGCCACATAGTGGTTCCACGCCAGAACAGAGCGAACACAATGCGACATACTCATCTCTCCCCTCCTCCCTTCTCCGCCACTTGTATCAGATCCAGACGAACTGAGAAATATGGACTGGACTGGAACATGGTCGCTTCCGTATAAGCCTGATATTTAGTGGGCGAAGTCGACTTCACAAAGCCCGCTCGCTGCACGAAGATTTGGCACTACATTTGAGGTAAAAAGACATCGCTAAGTCTTCGCGAAATCATCTTAGGGCTTAAATTCAGAGATAGTGCACCTACGGCGCCATTTTGGAAAGTCTTCTGACGATTTCGACCTTAAAAGGTTCGAGGCACATTCGCTGTACTGTAATTTAGAAACACCTGCAATGATTTGCTCAAAACTGCTCCGAAGCTATGCCAAATAATTAAATGAATTTTAATCAGCGAGCGGTTTGCTTCGCCCAGCTCTCTTATCAGGAGTCTGAACTTCCCTTCGTCATCATGCTCTGTCACACGACTAACTCGTAATAGCGAGTATTAGTTTAGTTTTCATAGATACCTTTTCATCAAAGCAGATTAAAACCGTTGGGTTGAGGAAGTCAAACCTATAGTCTAACAAACGCATGCAAATTCCATGCCATACAGGGCTAAAACGCTTCGCATTATATATACAAAAAAAATATTAAAAAAATAAAAAAACCACTGTCCGTTGGATAATGTCATCGTGTGAAAAGACTACCACACACAGCATTTAGAATTGAAAAATAGAACGCTCAGACACTAATTCTAAGACCTTCTGTGTGTTTTCATCTATTCAACACCCAAAACGAACTTCAAATCAAACTCAACACTGGTCTACTCAAGGGCAAAGTTTATTCTTTTGCGAATAAACGTAATAACAAATACACATCACAATCATTCATGTCCACACAACGCAACGATATGAAGAACACATAAATAACATGAAACAAAGAACATTGTAAGCAGTAATTAACTTAATTATGAACCTCGTTGAAAAGTTTATTATATTCAGTCCGCAGAAAATGTCCCAGCAGAAAGAGCACAAACAGTAGCAAAAAAAGAGGATACAATAGAAAAGCTCAAGGAGGCGAGTGGGGAGGAAGGGGGTACAAAACGGCAAAGTGACGAACTAAGCTACGCAATGTTTGTTGTTGTTACTAGCGATTAGAATATTTACATTATCGCTTGACAATGGAAGAGTACCATTATTGGTGTTTCATATAAAAGAGCACTTCCGGTTGTTGAGGTACGAACATCGCTGAGAGATTTAAAAACTCATTACGTTTAATGACTGAGACTCATGTAGCTCTCGGCTCAACTTCAAATCTGTATCTAGGAACACTCAGGGGCGAAAGGTAGGACAAAAATCATGGCTGGCGCAAAAAGGCGTCACTGACAATGAGAATTACAGACTGGAATGCCGAATCACAATACAGCCGTTTTCAATTTGAGTACTTGAAATGAGCGCTCAGACGTTTGTTTGTACGGTATTCCTGGTGTGTGATCACATAATTACAACCCTGAACCTGAAACGTATACCTTCTTCTTCTTCTTCTTCTTCTTCTTCTTCTTCGTTCATGGGCTTAGACTCCCACGTTCACTCATGTGGGTTTTTTAGCACGAGTGGATTTGTTACGTGTATGACCGCTTTTACCCCGCCATTCAGGCAGCATACGCTAATTTTGGGGGAGGCATGCTGGGTATTTTCGTGTTTCTATAACCCACCGAACTCTGACATGGATTACAGGATCTTTTCCGTGCGCACTTGGTCTTGTGCTTGCGTGTACACACGAAGGAGGTTAAGTCACTAGCAGGTCTGCACATAAGTTGACCTGGGAGATCGAAAAAATCTCCACTCTTAGCCCACCATGCGGCAGCGACCGGGATTCGAACTCACGACCTCCCGATTAGGAGGTCGACATCTTACCACCACGCCACTGCGCCCGCCAAACGTATACCTATTACCTCTTGGGGCGATGAATGTCAGTTTTTTGCTAGATGATTATCCCTTTATGAACCAGTTCCCAATCGGTTTTTCTGGAAAGAACCAGATGAAGCCGGAAAAGACTGTCATGCTTAAAGGTCCTTGTCTACATTTTTATACCGAAATCGCCATTTGACCATTAAAATGCAGAGTCTATTATCTACAATTATCAACAATACACCCCCTTTCGATCAGAAAAACCGGCACGGTTGGCCTAGTGGTAAGGCGTCCGCCCCGTGATCGGGAGGTCGTGGGTTCGAACCCCGGCCGGGTCATACCTAAGACTTTAAAATTGGCAATCTAGTGGCTGCTCCGCCTGGCGTCTGGCATTATGGGGTTAGTGCTAGGACTGGTTGGTCCGGTGTCAGAATAATGTGACTGGGTGAGACATGAAGCCTGTGCTGCGACTTCTGTCTTGTGTGTGGCGCACGTTATATGTCAAAGCAGCACCGCCCTGATATGGCCCTTCGTGGTCGGCTGGGCGTTAAGCAAACAAACAAACAAGTCGCGTAAGGCGAAATTACTACATTTAGTCAAGCTGTGGAACTCACAGAATGAAACTGAACGTAGTCCGCCGCTAGTGCAAAAGGCAGTGAAAGTGACGAGCCTGTTTGGCGCGGTAGCGATTGCGCTGTGCTTCATAGCACGCTTTACTGTACCTCTCTTCGTTTTAACTTTCTGAGCGTGGTTTTAATCCAAACATATCATATATATATGTTTTTGGAATCAGGAACCGACAAGGAATAAGATGAAATAGTTTTTAAAACGATTTCGGAAATTTAATTTTGATCATAATTTTTATATTTTTAATTTTCAGAGCTTGGTTTTAATCCAAATATAACATATGTATATGTTTTTGGAATCAGAAAATGACGAAGAATAAGATGAAATTGTTTTTGGATCGTTTAATAAAAAATTATTTTAATTACAAGTTTCCGATTTTTAATGACCAAACTCACTCATTAGTTTTTAAGCCACCAAGCTGAAATGCAATACCAAACCCCAAAAATGAGGGTGTGATAGTGCCGCATCAACTTTTACTAAAAGCCGGATATGACGTCATCAAAGGTATTTATTGAAAAAATGAAAAAAAAAACGTCCGGGGATATCATACCCAGGAACTCTCATGTCAAATTTCATAAAGATCGGTCCAGTAGTTTAGTCTGAATCGCTCTACACACACACACACGCACAGACAGACACACGCACAGACAGAACACACAGACAGACACACGCATAGACAGACACACACACAGACACACAAACACCACGACCCTCGTTTCGATTCCCCCTCTATGTTAAAACATTTAGTCAAAACTTGACTAAATGTAAAAAATCGATCAGGAAAGACGAAGCCAGTGTAGCCGTTTGAAAATTCATTGTAGTATTCCAGCGTAGTACTCATAGTAGTATATCCTTATTTCGGATGAGACGAAAAACCGAGGTCCCTTCGTGTACACTACATTGGGGTGTGCACGTTAAAGATCCCACGATTGACAAAAGGGTCTTTCCTGGCAAAATTGTATAGGCATAGATAAAAATGTCCACCAAAATACCCGTGTGACTTGGAATAATAGGCCGTGAAAAGTAGGATATGCGCCGAAATGGCTGCGATCTGCTGGCCGATGTGAATGCGTGATGTATTGTGTAAAAAAAATTCCATCTCACACGGCATAAATAAATCCCTGCGCCTTGAATATGTGCGCGATATAAATTGCATTAAAAAAAAAAATTAATTGAAAAAAAATAAAAATAAAAAAAACACCTGCGCTTAGAACTGTACCCACGGAATACGCGCGATATAAGCCTCATATTGATTGATTGATTGATCCTTATTTGGAAAATGCCAAGCGCAAAACTCCTCTCAAATCCCGTGCATTTCGTGCGTTTAAAAAAAAGCGTGGACAGCGCTCCAGTTGCTGCACTTGTTTGGGCGTGGCTATAAGCATAGTGACATGAATTTGACTGGTCAGTATTTTTAGGCAAAGCACATGTTCTCAGCAAACAGAAAACAAAATATTGGAAGCGTGAGTCACGCTACCCAAAAATAAATTATTTTTTTTTTTACATATATTTTTTTTCTATAACTTTTTTCCCCATGGTTCATTCATCATCTGACATAACTTTTTAGCGAAATCTAACCATAAGATTAATGAAAAAAAGCAAAAATGTAGACGACCACCTTTAAAATATCATCCACCAACACTGATACTCCCAGGCTGAGGCTAGAACACGTGAGAGCCGTGTTGTTACGGAAAAGCACGGTCCCCGTCTCACTCGGGTCAGTAAAGCAAGTAAAGATGGAACAAAACATCCATGAGCGGCTGCTTCTTGGTATTTTATTACACCCCCGGTATAGGGGTGTGTATGGGTTTCACTCGATGTGTTTGTGGCGGTGTTTGTGTTCGCAAGTAGATCTCAAGAATGAACGGACCGATCGTCACCAAACTTGGTGAACAGGTTCTATACATTCCTGAGACGGTCCTTACAAAAATTGGGACCAGTCAAACACACGGTTAGGGAGTTATTGGTGGATTAAAATTATACAACGACTTATAGACGGACACCCCCGTTGGTCAAAGGGAAATAACCATTCTCACTGCGACACCAACTGAGAAGGTTATTTCCCTTGACGGAGGTGTTTTTCCTATCAGAGGAATTTCTTGTTATTTTATGTTTTTTAAGGTTTGAAATGTTATTCCATTTTGTTCTATGCGGCGTGACTGAGTGCACATAAATGTAAATGGTCAATTTTAAAAACTTAAAATGGCGCAACGTTTACCCTATAATCTACCTGAAAGATGCAGAAATACACGCAGACGCAGGCACCAACACTGACACGCATGCTCGCACACATACACGCACGTGCGTGCGTACACACACTCACATTCTCTCTCTCTCTCTCTCTACTCTCTCACGCACGCGCACACACACACACACACACACACAAACACACAAACACACAGCATACAACGATAGACCTCTTGGTGATTTCATTGCAGACTGAAGCGTATACAGTACCTTTAAACGCAGATAAGCGTGTCAGAGATAATAATTCTGACACTTTTTCACGCAGCTGCTACGGATTGCTGCGTCACCTCGCTGAAAATCGCACACATCACAACCATGGTTACAGCATTGTGCGTGTTCATTTTTGGGAGTACCTTGGCACGTGGTACAGATCATGGGCAAATGTTTGTCGCAGTCTTGGCGTCAACACAGTTGTGAATCAGAACAATTGACAGTAAAGACAAATAGAATACAACAACAGCTTAAACACTTTCTACCCCACCTATGTTGACCAATTTGTTTTCGCCGAGACCAGCTGTGCTGCAGCAGGTCACTCAGAATTGTAGTAACTGTGTATCAACACCGTGACGCTGGAATGCAGGCGTTTGATGGACGTCACAGGAAGCGACTGAAGCTAACAGTCCAAGCGGATATATCCGTACCTGATCAGATAGAGCCATATGAGTGGGTACGGATATATCCGTACCTGGGAGACAATGAGTTAATAAACTTTACTTCATACAAAACCTCATGTGTTACAGGTGTGGCCAGATGACCTATCGCATGTATACTTTTGTGGCATCACCGTTCTATACAAGCACAATTTACACTGAAGGTCAACCAAATGTCGATAACAACCCCCTCCCCCCAAAAAAAAGACAACCTTCAAAAAAATCAATCAATAAATGAATGAATGAAGTCCTGCATAACCTATTCTGTAACAGATGTTGCAAGATGACTTCTCAACTGAATAGCAATTTCGTTAAATCAGCAAAACAATCCATACTGGACCATACTGAAGTAGCATAGTCTACGGCACACTGACAAAGACAGAACCGATGTTATGATGCAGCGGAATTCCCCTTTGAAAACCCGGCGACCCTCTCCCCTCCCCCCCCTCCCCCCTCCCTCCCCCCTCCCTCCCCCCCCCCCCCCACACACACACACATACCCCGTCCGAAAAGACTCTCTTCATTTCAAAACCCTGGTTTTTTTTTTAAGATTTTGTGTGCATAACCTGTGTAATGTTACCACCAATTTTAGAGACCGCCCCGTGATCAGTAGGTCGTGGGTTCGAACCCCGGCCGGGTCATACCTAAGACTTTAAAATTGGCAATCTAGTGGCTGCTCCGCCTGGCGTCTGGCATTATGGGGTTAGTGCTAGGACTGGTTGGTCCGGTGTCAGAATAATGTGACTGGGTGAGACATGAAGCCTGTGCTGCGACTTCTGTCTTGTGTGTGGCGCACGTTATATGTCAAAGCAGCACCGCCCTGATATGGCCCTTCGTGGTCGGCTGGGCGTTAAGCAAACAAACAAACCAATTTTAGACTCACTCCTTTTTCAGACCTGATTTCCCCCTAGATTTTAAGGGATCTTGCAAGGGGGGGGGGGGGGGGGCGGGTGGTTCCACGGTACAAACAGCGTCACAGACATTTCACAGTTTCTGAATGCCAGCGTGTCTCACAAAACAGCCATGGTAATAGGAAGGCATGATTATGTCATCTGGCTGGAGAAATGATGGATGTGTCTCTTCGCGGAAATTGCACGCGTTTTGTAATTATATTGAACGAGGTGTCGGTCGTAGCATTTAGAGAGTTACATGTTTTACCATACGGTACAGCTGCAGCCGTGCTTGATGCATTGTGTCGCGCGAGTTACGTCTTGCTCCTTGTCAGATTTGTAACAGTAGTCACAATAACTCTCACTACGAGTCATCTGTTCATTCAAAAGACCAAAGAGACCCACAATATGAAACACTCTGAGAGGAAATAATTTGCGGTTATCTTCCTTTGGTTACGTCGATGGCTTTTTTGCCTTTCACCAAAAACAAGGAGAGCAGGTCTGGAGAAAAAAATGTAACATGCTATATTTAAATTGGTAATTGTCAGTCCTGGTGTGGGTTAAGCATTTGTACACGCATACACGCCTGTGTCATTAGCTCTTCGCCGCAGAAAAAAAAACCTCTTTATCATCCGCTTTGACTCAAATTGAAACCCTTCTTTCCGACTGTTTTCAAGACACATGCACACAAATAAGTGCATTTCAGCCAAAATGAAATAAATAAAAACGTATACATACTTTGGTAGTGGCACTGTCAACATATGTAACAACAGTGTTAAAATAGTGTCGACGGAGTAATTGTGGTTTGGTTAGTGTCCTTCGCCACCTTTTAACCCCTCACCCTACTCTAAACCCTACAATGTCCACTTCAACCCCCCCCCCCCCCCCCACCTTCCCCTGGTCGAACTGCACTCTAAACAAAAGTGTTCCACTCCTGAACACCCTTTCTGTAACCACTTCTGAACACCCTTTTAGTAGAACACTTTTGGAACACTTTTGGAACACAAAAAGTGTTCTATACACAAAAAAGTGTTCCAAAAGTGTTCCAAAAGTGTTCCAAAAGTGTTCACATCTGAACACTTTTAAGTGTTCACCCTGCTGTAACCACTTCTGAACACATAAAAGTGTTCAGGTCAACACTTTTAGAACACTTTTGGAACACTTTTGGAACACTTTTAGAACACTTTTGGAACACTTTTAGAACACTTTTGGAACACTTTTAGAACACTTTTAGAACACTTTTAGAACACTTTTGGAACACTTTTAGAACACTTTTAGAACACTTTTGGAACACTTTCATCCTGCACTGTCATACAATTCAGAAAGACATTAAAATCAAATTTTGTGAGCAAAGAAGCATTTTTAATTGACAAAAAGAAATGTCTGCAGCAGTCGCAGAACAAACGGGTCTGGGGTAGGAATTGTTGAACACATAATATACCGAGCAACAAAATTCGTCATTGTTTGATTGACAAAATCTTCATCAATTATAGAGTTAGAATTATTAAACTACAAAAGTTTAATGAAGGCATGTTTGACCTTGCTTTTGTGTGATTATTTTGATGCTGTGACTGTTTTAACACACAAGACAAGCAGGTTCATCGTAAAACACATAATGCGCGCTCGCAGCACGTGCAAGTAGAGCAGGAGAAATCTGATATGTGAGATGTGTTCACTAATGCATTAGCAACCAAAAGAGACCATGGCACGCTTGCTGCCAGTCTCACTTTTGAAACAGCCAGGATGCCAAGATTGACACCACCAAAATGCCAGGTCGATTTAAAGCTGGGGGTGATCCAGAAGCTATGGCATGTGCTTTAAACGTGCATGTGTCAACAGTTTATCACCTTCTGCAATGTTCTGGTGACATTGGAAGCACTGCAGTTATGCAACGCGGTAGATTTTTTCGCATTACCCCAATAAGACAAGATCGCAATTTCCTTCCACAACGTCTTCGACATCGATTCAATTCAGCCGCTGACAATACCAGGAACATCACTGGTAGCAACCAGTGTCCGATCAGTGGCCAGAGAACGCGATGAAGGCTGACTGAGCGAGACCTCCAAAACTTCGTTTTGTCCCGTGTGTTGAAACAATCGCAGCATCAAAATACTCACGCAACAGCTGTGTCAAACATGCCTTCATCAAAATGTTGTGGTTTGATAATTCTAACTCCATAATTGTTCGAGATTTTGTCAATCAAACATTGCAGAATTTTTTCGCGTTTCTTTTGTTGCTCGGTATATGTTGCTATTAAATAATATGAACGGAGCTCTGGTAAACCCCATCTTGAAAGTTCACACACGAAAGTCCGATAACAAAAACACCCTTCAGAGTTGGGAGGATTCCAGGCCCTTGGTCTTTGGTTTAGTTTTCAACTCGCTGTCCGGAACATCCTGTTCGAAATAAAAGTGAGTTTTAGAACATGATGCATTTCCAACTCTTAACAGGTTTGTGTTAAACGTTTGTACTTAATTGATAACACTGAAGTGTAAATCTTAACTAATAGTGGACTTCTTCTTGCTGTCAGCAGATCTCCAACAATCGCAGTTACAGGTAAACTTTTTTTTATTCCAGAACGGGCATAGGTCACATAACAGAACAAATACGTCACGTCCAATTCGCTCTCACCTTCCCAACACACAATGACACTCGCATGCACGCACATGCACACACGACTGAATGTAAAAAGTAATCCCTCTTGAAGCAGGAGTCTGTCCCTAAGAACAAAAAGTAGAATTAAAATAGGTCTTTCGCAAGGATTTCATTAGCGCGTGGCCACTCTGGAAAATGGCACTCTACAAATTGTTTATATAAGGTAAGCAGTAAACCGTACTGCTAATGTGGCGAGGCCTTGAGCACGCCCGTTTTCCTTAACTCGTTCTTAACCTATGTGAACCCAGGGAAAACACCTTGTCAACAATCACTGGAAGCCAAAGATCACTGTCGCAATTAATCGTGAACTCCGATGAGTTTTAGTTTAAAGAAAAGGGTGTCATATTGAATGCACCCTCTAGTAATCCGTTTGTAAAGAATCTACCTAAGTTTTGTTGGTTTGATCTAAATAATGAATTATAAGGAAATCATTTATTATGTAATGTATTCTATATTATAGAATGCATTCTATAACGTCCCGAACTGCCTTCTATGATAAAATGCATTCTATTTACACAAAATACCAAAATGCTTTTTATGATAGAATGCGTTCTTTAACGTCCTGAAATGCATTATAATTTATATGCATAATGTCCCGAAACTACAACAGGCCAGCCCCGCAAAGAAAAGCAGAACCACACACACACACACACACACTCACACACAGCCACACACACGCACAGAGAGAGAGAGAGAGAGAGAGAGAGAGAGAGAGAGAGAGAGAGAGAGAGACAGAGAGACAGACAGACAGACAGACAGACAGAGAGACCAAAAGACAGAGAGAGAGAGATAAAGGGACAAAGAGAGAGAGACAGAGAGAGAGAGACAGAGAGACAGAGAGAGAGAGAGAGAGAGACAAAGAGAGAGAGAGAGAGACTAAGAAAGAGAGAGAGAGAGAGACAGAGACAGAGAGAAAGAGAGAGCTGTGTGTGAGAGTGTTTGTAGATCTGCTTTCGAAGCAGGGACCATACCGAGCTGGCCTGTAGAAGTTTTGTGGCGCTTTATGGAATGCATTCTATCATAAGAATGCATTCTATCATAAGAATGCATTGTTGGACGTTATAGAATGCATTCTATCATAGAATACATTTCTGGGCAAATGACAAGTATGATTGAATGCATTCTATATTATACAATGTCTTCTATTTTATAGAATACATTCTATAAATATAAAATGTGTTCTATGATATGAAATGCATTCTTTAATATAAAATGCATTCTAATTTCTATCATAATTTTCTAAAATATTTCATTATTTAGATCAAACTAACCAAAACTTACAAACGGATCGCTTTTAACTCACGTGATCTCAAGCTAAACCTACGTGAACCGAAGGAAAACACCTTGTCAGCGACCATTGGAGGCCAGCGATCACTGTCAAAACCAATCATAAACTCCGATGAGAATATTTTCAAAAGAAAAGGGTGTCATATTGAATGCACCCTGCATACACTGTTAGCGGCAATGGCAGATCCAAGCGGATCAGCAGCGTGTTGTCTGTTGGCCATGCTTTGACTAAAGCTGGCCTCAGTGTTTACGGCACTACTCTACCATAACGAATGGAAATTCTGAGTAGACTAAGTTCAGGAAAACATTTTATCATTGCAGGCCTCAGCACTCACTGAACTTAAAAATATGTATATTTTTTCCACCTTTTAAGGAGAAGACTGCAAAATAAGGCAGCATTCTCAAAATGTAACTGCGCTGTATCCCACAGAAAGCTTAAACTTACATGAAGTGCATCCACAAGGTTTCGTCGCATTACTGTTAGCTCCATCTCCAGAAAGTGAACTGCCTCAGCGAAGCAGTATGGTTCCTGCACACACAAGATGCATGTTAAGAAATCAAACACTATTTTACTGAAGTTCCACATCGTAGCAACACTGACAAGTGTTCTGATTCTCATACTTTTGTTTATTGTGAAACTGTGTATCAACATTTAGATTTCTGTCAAATGTGGAAGGAGAGGGGGCTGGCTGTGTGTGTGTGTGTGCATGTGTGTGTGTGTGTGGTGTGTGTGTGTGTGTGTGTCCACATAAGAGTTTGGCGACTGTCTGGTGTGTTGTGCACGGAGATATTAATTTTGAAACAGAGTATTTCAGCAAATAGTATAATCAATGATTCCGCAACCGCCGGCACAATTGGCCTAGTGGTAAGGCGTCCGCCCGGTGATCGGGAGGTCGTGGCTTCGAACCCCGGCCGGGTCATACCTAAAACTTTAAAATTGGCAATCTAGTGGCTGCTCCGCCTGGCGTCTGGCATTATGGGGTTAGGGCTAGGATTGGTTGGTCCGGTGTCAGAATAATGTGACTAGGTGAGACATGAAGCCTGTGCTGCGACTTCTGTCTTGTGTGTGGCGCACGTTAAATGTCAAAGCAGCACCGCCCTGATATGGCCCTTCGTAGTCGGCTGGGCGTTAAGCAAACAAACAAACAAAACTTATCAGATCAATTTGAAAGTCAATATTTCTCTGCAAAACTACACACTATATGCAAATGCAGGACATGCGTACCTTGGTAAACACGTCTGGGTTGCCGTCAGTGCCTCCTGTTCATCCTCAGTGCAATTCAGAAGAAATGTGCGCAGGTTACGCCCACATCGATTCGCCACATGGGCACATCAGCTCAAACGGCTTCCCAGTTCCCTGAAAGTGTGATAGATCTGTGAAATCAAATACAACCAAGCATGCATAGAATTATTCTAAATTGCGCACACAATCAACCTGGCCACTATTATGATGAATGTTGTTCATTAATGTATGCTGTTTTTAGCCTACCGCTTCACTTTATCTAGCGTGCAGATCGTACATCTATGGTCTAACCAAAGGAAGAAGAAGAATCCGAAAATCTGCAAATGTATTGCTCTGACCACAGGCGGAAGGTATCGTTCACTGGACCACCATTATAATTATAAGGAACCCCTGGACATACAAGTATAACAATAACACAAAACCAAGCACATCAACCAGAATAAAAAATCAACATCAAATTGAAATAGAGTTTATTTACCAACGCAGAAGGTCCACTGATCAGCTGAAACCGTTGCGACAGCAAAATTAGAGAAATTGTCTTCAAACGTCCACAGATACAAGTAACAGGAACATGTTACAACAAAAATACGAGTGACTAAGCTTAGATGAATTAATACAAAATCTCAGCAAGCAACTTACAGATAACAATCGGAAATCCTGAGCCAAATCAACGCAGCGACAACGCAGACAGGTCCACAGATCTAAAAGTGTCAACGTTCTTTTTTGGTCCAGCTGAAGCATGATGGGACAATTAGTAACATTATTAAATTGTAAAAATAAAAATGCTAATACTTACCGCTTATTAGATGTCTCAGATGAAATAAATGTTTGATGAAAAAATATAAGCACAACACGATTAAAAACAAAAACAAAAAAACGTCCCGCAGCGGTCTAGGGGGTATAAAAATTATATACTCTAAGCGACGCGAAATCCCGACGAGTCTCCGTAGCTCAATCGGTAGAGCGCTGACATGGCAAGGCGAAGATCTCGGGTTCGAATCTGCTCAAGGCCCAAATATTTTTAATGTATTATTTTATTCGGATCATGACTAAAAGACGAAGTGGAACACTTGTTGAACACGTGTGTTCACCTGGTGTTCCACTGTGCAAAAAAGTGTTTACCATGTGTTCCAAAAGTGTTCAGGTAGCAGAAGATGCTTCAGGATAACACATTGAGAACACTTTCTGTGTTCCAAAAGTGTAAAAATGTGTTCACCCTAACACTTTAAGTGTTCACCCTAAACACTTTCAGTGTTCTCAAAGTGTTATAAAATTTAGAGTGTGAGTGTCCATATTCCATTGTGTCCAGAAAATGGAGCTGCCTGGTCAAGTTGTTGACAGAAGCCAGTGGTCATCTCTGTCGACACATTGTACACATGCCTTCACGTGGACACGGCTTTAACCGGGTCTTGTAAAAAAAAATGCCGCAGAGTATGAAAGAATGACTCGAGATACCTGACCACAGAGACAGGGACAGAAAGACACTGAGGCAGGGGAAAGACCGAAATGTATGTGTACTGTACGATATGCATGAAATGCAAAGCGGAGCCGGTGTCACGAACTGAAACCTCTGCTGAACAATCCTTCTCATTGCGGTCAATGCGCATGCGCCAATCTTGGACTTAAAAAATGCGACCCCGGCCGCTTTGACCGAACGAACCATGGGTTAGGGTTAGGGTTAGGGTTAGGGTTAGGGTCAAGTTGGGTTAGGTTGTTCACGACCTGATTAATCTCCCCATGTTAGGCGCATGCGCATTGACCGCAATGAGAAGGATTGTTCAGGCAGAGTTTTCAGTTCGTGACACCGGACAGACAGCGGACAGTGATCGCCGACAGACTAGACAGACAGACAGACATGCAGTGATCGTCGACAGACTAGACAGACAGACTGACAAGACAAGCGGATGCACAGACACTGAAACAAGCTGGCTAAATGACCAAATAATTATGTGTCCGAAGAGACCGGCAGGGCCCAATGTCGATTTCGCGAAGATGTTTTATAGACTGGCAATGTGTTATTCGTTGATATGTGTGGGATTG
>NC_090245.1:18240519-18350519 GCF_037325665.1 Littorina saxatilis
CGTGCATGCGTGACTGGTGCTTGCGTGCGCGGTGCGTGCGTGTGTGTGTGCCGTCTGTGTGTGTGCGTGTGTGTGTGTGTGTGTAGTGTGTGTGTGAGAGTGTGTGTGTGTGTGTGTGTGTGTGACGGTGTGCGGCGATGCGTGCGTGTCATGGTTCCTGTGTGCGTGCGTACATAGGCCTACATGCACGCGTGCGTGTTTGCGGTCACCGCGGAATGAAGGACTGGGTGGCCGAGTGGTAACGCACTTGCGCTCGGAAGCGAGAGGTTGCGTGTTCGACCCTGGGTCAGGCCGCAATTTTCTCCCCCCTTTCCTAACCTAGGTGGTGGGTTCAAGTGCTAGTCTTTCGGATGAGACGAAAAACCGAGGTTCCTTCGTGTACACTACATTGGGGTGTGCACGTTAAAGATCCCACGATTGACAAAAGGGTCTTTCCTGGCAAAATTGTATAGGCATAGATAAAAATGTCCACCAAATACCCGTTTGACTTGGAATAATAGGCCGTGAAAGGTGAATGTTCGCCTAATAGGCTTGAAGTTTGCTGGTCGATGTGAATGCGTTATATATTGTGTGTAAAAAATGTCTGTTTGTCTGTCTGTCTGTAAAAAATTCCATTTCAAACGGCAGAAATTAATATGTAAAGCGCGGAGAGCACAGTTGTGGTTCGCGCTATATAAGCTCCCCATAATAATAAAAATTAAAAAAAATGACTGTGTGTTGCTATATTTGTCTTGTTACAAAAAAATACACAAAAAAAGAGGACGGATGGGGGGTTGGGGGAATGCAAAAGAGCTCTTCAGAGCCCAAATCTTGCAAAGCCGCCGAGACATTTCCCGCCTCGCTTAACCTCTTTTTTTTTCTTTTTTTTTCTTTTGGTGGGGGGGGGGGAGGGGGGGACTATGTATGGATTTTTCCGTCGGAATTGGAGCCTGAGGCCGGGAGATTATGTCTTGGAATGCATGTTTGTGCATGCACGCACCCAGGCCCTTTAGCGCATGAATAAAACGCACTAACGTTATAATATTCGATTGTCCGGTTGTCTGTCCACAGAATCATTTTGAAGATGATCAGTAATAACAGACTCGGCATAGTCTGTCTATTTGTCCGTCCATCAGTCACTCCGGCTCAGCCGCGTCGTCGCACACTCCCCACTGCAATATTCGAGTCACGGTTTGTCGCTGAGGAAGTTGTCTGTCCGCAGCCGTAAAACTGAGTGTGATGATGATCACTAGTGATAGACCAGTGACACACTCGGTATAAAATTATGTGCATCTCATCTGTCCATCAGTCTATCCGCTGCCTGTCAGCTTGGTCTGCCGATCCGGCCGCGGCGATTCTGTTTGCAACTGAAGTGATGTCTCAATGTTTATGTGCCTTAGTCAGTGCCGTCTGTCTGCCTGATGATTGTCTGTCTGCTCTGTCTACGTCTGCCAATGTGAACCGATGCAGGGTCAAGGCGGCTATAAACTGAATGACTCGTCAGAAACTGAGTGCTCTATCATTCCCCTCATATGCGTTGACTGAAATGCAGGCTTTGTACAGGGGCGGATTGGGGGGGGGGGGGTTACAGGGGTTCCCCCCGGCTGTCCAAAAAAAAAAGATTTAATACTAACTTTAAAAGAAATAATGAGTGGCTGTTGACACCAGTAATGTTGATCATGTTTAAAATCAAGGATAAGCCATAAATTGTTCATAAAATAGCTAAAACTCTTCAACTTCAGGGGGGCTTCGCCCCTGTACTGTGACCCCACAAAGGGGTCTACCCCTCGGACCCCAGGTTGTAACACCCCCCCCCCCCCCCCCCTTGCTTAACTGCTCCGCCCCCATGTTGTGACACGGCCATCATGAGAGCTCTCTGCACGCGAACTGTGACATTTGCCCACCACTGTATTGTGTTGCTGTGTTTTGTTTTGTTTAATAATTTTAAGTCGTGTTTTCAATTTTTTTTCAGTGTCGTTCTTCAAGTCATACGGTTAGTTTTCTTGCTATCCGATTGATGGAATTTGAAAATCTCAAATGTTGCAGTGACCAGACTTTAATGTATTTATTTTTTTAAGTTGATACTTGTCAGTGGAACTGTGAATGCTGTTAAATTCTGTCACACACACTCGCCTCGCACGAACGCGTGCGCATCATGCCCTGGTCACGACGTGACAACCTCAGTGAAACCAGGGACCTAATATAGGTCTATGGTGAAACTGACCAAAAAAACGACACAGAGATCTATACAAGAGAATAAAATCTGCATCCAAACGAGACAAACTGTTCAAGATAAATTTTCCGTACACCCATAGTATACATTTCAGGATGATCGTGCGACAAAAGCAGTGTCAAATGCGGCTGATCAATGACCCACGTCGCCTTCGGCACTTGACTGATTCGCGGTGGACTAAAGGGAGGGCACTCGAATAAGTGCGTACGATTATGCTCCCTTGCAAGCTTCGGACAGCGATTCCTTGATTCAATGATTGCTTGTGAAACCTGCATTGAATTACGATAGAATTGTGATAGTTTCTGCAATGCCAGCTGGTAAGTAGCGACACCGAAGGTGACAAGAAATACAATTTTCCCTTAGCATTGGATAATT
Organism: Littorina saxatilis; assembly: GCF_037325665.1. Classification (NCBI taxonomy): domain Eukaryota; kingdom Metazoa; phylum Mollusca; class Gastropoda; order Littorinimorpha; family Littorinidae; genus Littorina; species Littorina saxatilis. Next base: position 18,243,107 of record NC_090245.1, read on the forward strand.
TGCTTTATACATCATGATCCCTGACGAGTACCATTGGCATTGACAATCTTTAGTTTAGTAACTTGTGAATGTGTTCTGAACTCAAGCTCATTGTCACAATCCAGTGCCATTATTGCGCTACGTCGAATAGAAAGTGTGTTATATCAATGCAAAGAGTGACTTTATAGAAAAGTAGTTGACGAAATGAGATCCAGAAGTGAGCATAATTTGGTCATTTGTGATCGCTGGTCAAAGAAAATGCAGGTTTTCCGCCACCATTGTTGTCTCCCTTTACTGGGCTTCCTTTTATCAGAGATACTGTAGCAAGCTACATATCTCTGCTTTTATCTGTACTGGCTTTGAATTTGATGGTTGTCACTAGCATCTTGAACACGCGGCCAGTACCGAGTTACACGGTACTGGCCGCGTGTTCAAGATGTGTCACAAGCTGCAGGGACCTATATTATATAGGTCTATGCTAGCTGATAGGGTTCTCTGCAAGTGCAGCAGTAGATTCTTAATAATTATGGGCAGATGCTTGGGTGATTCCTTTTCTAGAATCGAGTAACTTAGAAAGGGAACCAAATTTTTCCCATATGTATTGAATTTGAAATTTACTGAAAGATGCAACAGTGCTGTTATATGATTTAGTTTAGCCTGTCAGCAAAAAGATACTTATCTTTCAATTTTGTGTGTGTGGTAATATTAAGACACTAACTAGGCACTATATACACTCCCCTGGAACTCTTTTTTGTTAATGTAAGGTGATAAACTTGACTTATTGTGGGTCGTCATTTCCGAGTTCAGCCTGCAGTTTTAATTATTCTTAAATGTGTGAGTTACATTACAAGAACACATGCTTTGCTTACCATGCATTTGTATACATGTACTCAAGTGATTTTGAACCATTTCACACTTTTAATTTTATTAACAAAATATTGAAGCATAGCACTGTGTCCTGCATTACAGTTGACACACACAAAATATCAAGTTTTGTCAGGACATTATCAAACAAGTGACGCTACCCGTGCAACTTGTCTTTCAAATGTATGAAGAAGAAAAAACCACAATACAGTCTAGTCTAAATATAGTTTTGAAAACTGCAAAAGCTCTGTATGATTCTGAATTTTGTCTGTGAATATTATATGTCCCATTTCAAGGATCACCTTTTTTACATTTAGTCAAATTTTGACTAAATGTTTTAACATAGAGGGGGAATCTAGACGAGGGTCGTGGTGTATGTGTGTGTGTGTGTGTGTGTCTGTGTGTGTGTAGAGCGATTCAGACTAAACCACTGGACCGATCTTTATGAAATTTTACATGAGAGTTCCTGGGTATGAAATCCCCAGACTTTTTTTTTCTTTTTTTGGATAAATGTCTTTGATGACGTCATATGCGGCTTTTTGTAAAAGTTGAGGCGGCACTGTCACACCCTCATTTTTCAATCAAATTGATTGAAATTTTGGCCAAGCAATCTTTGACGAAGGCCGGACTTTGGTATTGCATTTCAGCTTGAAGGCTTAAAAATTAATTAATGACTTTGGTCATTAAAAATCTGAAAATTGTAATTAAAATTATTTTTTATAAAACGATCCAAAATTACGTTCATCTTATTCTTCATCATTTTCTGATTCCAAAAACATATAAATATGTTATATTCGGATTAAAAACAAGCTCTGAAAATTAAAAATATAAAAATTATGATTAAAATAAAATTTCGGAAATCGATTTAAAAACAATTTCATCTTATTCCTTGTCGGTTCCTGATTCCAAAAACATAATAGATATGATATGTTTGGATTAAAAACACGCTCAGAAAGTTGAAACAAAGAGAGGTACAGAAAAGCGTGCTATGCAGCACAGTGTCAGTGCAACCACTACCGCGCTAAACAGGCTCGTCAATTTCACTGCCTTTTGCACGAGCGGCGGACTATGGTCATTGTGAAAAAATGCAGTGTGTTTAGTTTTATTCTGTGAGTTCCACAGCTTGACTAAATGTAGTAATTTCGCCTTACGCGACTTGTTATGTTTTGGCACAGGCTCAGTTACAACTTGCATGTTCAATTTTCTGTTGGTGTTACAGTATTCATCTGATTTCTGTTCGTATTGTATTCATCTGATTCTACATTTGATTTATTCAACAGCTTGGACAACTCAGTGATGAGACAGCCCCAGTACAGCAACTGAGGGATCTGCAAACTCAAACTTGCTGTTCAAGGGTCAATGCTGACAGGATCAAAATAACGACAACTGGAAATGGAAGCTACACGCCAGTCACGAACTTCATCTTTCCGTCAACAAAGAACCAGAACCTGCATTGTCTGCGAAAAAAAGTCGGTTACTGTTGGTCGTAAGATCAAAACCGCTGGAAACTTCAGCCAGGATGCAGAATGTTGTTGTGTGACTTGTAAACAAATTCTGACTTGCACAGTTAGTGCATTTGTACAGGGTTTTGCAATCAGTTGGGCAGTGTGCTCATTTTCAAAACATGTAGCAAACGGCACTGACAGCGTCAAAGTGAAGCTGGAGCCTGTGGAAGGTGGTTCATCAGTTGTTAACTGTCACTCATTGAATGTACCAAATGGAACTGTCAAAATTGGACAAAAGATTGGTCAAGACTCAGATGATATGCCACCACCTGTTCATTTTGTGTCTGAACCTGTGGAAGGGAAGGAATTAAATGTTGAACCTTTCAATGATTTACCCTCTGCCATGGAAGACTCTCAGAATGAAAGTAGCCGTGAAGAAGTAGGTCCCGTTGCCTCTGGAACTGGAAGTCAAGGAAATGATACGAGCTGCCCGCCATCAAGTGATTCAGTCACTGAGAGCAATTCTCTCAGGTTAGATAAGCCCCACTCACCAATATCAAGCACATCACAGCTCAAAAGAAGAAGAGTTTTCATCTGTAATTCTCAGCTAAATCGACAGAAGAAGGCAAAGGTAAAACTAAAAGCAGAAAAAGAAAAGGGCTTATTGGGCCTTTCTGAAGTTTCAAATAGAACGAGATCAAAGAAGGTTTCATCTAAAAGTTCCTCCGGAGTCGCTAACCGGTCCAAACGCATAGCACCCAAGTACCACTCATGTGCTTACTGCAGCGAAACATTCACCATCAAACGCAAACTGCAAGTTCATGTACGCCGCAGTCACAGCGCTGAATCAGGCTCACTGGGTGAAGCTAATCCGCGGAAAGTTGCTTGTGAGTTTTGTGCAAATTTCTACACGAGCAAGGAATCTCTCAGAGCTCACATCAAGCGTTGTCACTCAGATGAGCCAGAGGCGGAATGTGATGTTTGTGGAAGTATTCAGCCCGGTACCTATGCTCTGAGTGCCCACAAAAAATCTTGTCATGAATACAAAAAATTATGTTACCTCTGTGGCGCTGTGTTTTCAAATTCAACAGCTTTTGATAAGCACATGGCTGGTCATTATGGTGTCAAGCGCTTTTTTTGTGACATCTGTAAAAAGGGCTTTCTCCACAAAAGTTCTCTCTACACTCACAGAACTGTTCACGTGTCAATCAAGTCTGTTCAGTGTGACATCTGCCCAAAGACGTACAAAGTGCAACACTTACTCAACAGTCATCTTTTGCATGCTCACCAGTGCGGCCCCTCACTGAAACATCGAGTCCGAGGCCTGAAAAAGATGGGGGTGGATGTGGATAAAGACGCTATCATCAGACACGCTAAAAATCAGTGTGTGATCTGTGGACAGGGGTTATTAGAAGGAAAGTGTGCTTCGCACCCCGAAAATAGTCAGCAAGTGTTTGAGTGCCCGACATGTGGAGAAGTTAAAGACCACATTGTGCTGTTCTACCAGCACATCAAATGGCACAAGGGAACCTTGGAGTCTAACCGACGTTGCCGAAATGCCGCCATCGGTCTCCCTTTGACTTCTGCTGATGGTTCTGGCTTCAAGTGTGTGGAGTGCTCCAAGACTTTCAAGACCTCTCACCAACTTCGTATTCACATGCACCAGCATCGAGAGGCCCGCTTTTCCTGTGAAATTTGTTCCAAGAAATTCACGTACAAATGCAACTTGAAACAACACATGAACTGGCATCTTAATGACTCCTGGGTGGAGTGTGAAGTCTGCAAGAAGAAATTCAAAGATAAGGTTGCGCACCAATTGCACAAGCGCAAGCACATGGAGCCACAGTTTAAGTGTGACATTTGCGGCAAAGGTCTCACACGACGTCAGTACTTAGAAAAACACATTCAGACAATGCACCCTGATCACCAGCAGTCTAGTTAAGCGTACAGATTTGAAACATTCCTGTCTTTGATACTACTTCCTGTGTGCTTTATAAAAGACCAGCAGTCCTGTGCAGTTAAACATACAGATTTGTAATATTCCTGCCTTTGTTGGACAGTACTTTCCCTGTGTAATTTACGAAGCACCAGCAGCGGTGTGCAGTTAAACTTTAGTAGTTGAAATATTCCTGTCGTTGTGCTTTCACTATGTACTTTACGAAGTACCAGCAGCGATGTTCATTTAAGCGTACAGATTTTAAATGTTCCTGTTTTTGTTGTGCTTTTACTGTGTATGTTACAAAGCACCATCAGCGATGTGCACTGAAGCATACAGATTTTAAATATTCCTGGTTTTTTTTTACAATAGCGCAGAAGGGGGCAACACCATATTCACCCCAAGTGATTATTTTCGTCATTTTCAAATTGTGGTAAAATATTAACAGTAATGTATAGCTATTTGCCATGCACCTCAACTCGATTCCTTTAGTGTGTGTGTGTTTAAATACAACTGTTTGTTTGTATTGTTGTTTTCTTTTCTTTTATTGGGACGTGTCTCTTTCATAGCTTTGAATAAAAAATACATACACCATCACAATTATCTTTATTGCTTTTTTCCGTACATTTTACTTTGAAATAGAAATACCGAAAGTGAAAGTCCAGTATACATCTGAAATATATATGTTGCTTCAAGTTGATGTGCACAATTAAGTCTGTAAACATTGCTGCCAAAAAGATGAATTGGGCAAGCTTCAAAGATCACTCTCGTACACACACAGTACACTCGCATTCACACACGGGCCAACAGAAACACATGGGGATGATACATGTAACGCTTCTGCAGAAAATGGAGCTTGTTAACGAATAACCTTTATTATTATAAACACCCCTACACTACCCCATTCGGATGATTCCACTACCTCACTCAGAGCTTTTAGCCCCAGTCCTTAACCCATCCCTCCACCCTCTTAATGATGGCCGATCTTGGGACAACAGTTATAAGTGCAAGGCAAATAGTGTCACAAGTGTCAAAATATCATGGTCCAAAAATGCGTTCTGGGTTCTCAGCATTTTAAGGTACTTTGAAGACTACAGAATCATCATGGGATGTTATTTTGTTATCATCACCCTCTTCTTTGCATTAAAGTGATCATTTTCAAAGTGATGTCATCATTGTGAAAACTGCTGATAGTTTTCTTAGAATTGTTTTTTTTCAACCATCAGTATAATGCCGTCATTGGAAAATACTCTTCTTCTTGTAACTCTCCTTTCACCAGAAATTGAGTCTTCGTGCAATAACAGAGATTTTCTATAAATCACAGAGGAATGATTTTAAAAATTCTGTACAAGTACAAAAACTTGCCCGCGCCCTTTCAATTTGTTTCTTCTTTTTTTTGTGCAAAATTTGTATTGTGCCTATAATATCTACTCAGGGAACAAAAGCTGTTGATAAAAATGAAGAAATAGATCTGTTATTGCATGGTAGGAACTGTTCAGTGGTAAATAATACATACTTCAAAAGTTCCATCTGTATTTTTATGAAAGATGACTGCATATATATATATATATAGATACTAGATGATTACCCGCTTCGCCGGGTACCGGCTTCGCCGGGAAGAAGTAGAGCCGAATACCAGGCTGCGCCTGGGACGCCGGCTTTGCCGGCGCACGAAGGAAAGGAGATAAACGCGCAAAACACTGGAGACCTTCTAAAAATAGTAACGTGCAGTGACCTTCTAAAAATAGTAACGTAGTAACGGGAATATGGATTGACGCCACACGGAGGAAGGGAGATAATCGCGACTGAAAACACTGGAGAAGATAAGGAAGAGTTACTGGTAGTGGATCCCGACAAAAACAAAAAACAAAAAAAATCGGTTCAGCGCGCACAGCGCTGCGCGCTGAGAGCACATGTTGAAATATATCTCATCGATGAGGTTGTGTCCGGGGTGTAGCTGAATACGGTGTCCAAATTTGAAAAAGATCCACCGAGAACTTTGGCCGTGCATCGCGAACAGACAAACAGACAGACAGACAGACAGAGACTAGTATATAATATAGATACATCATTATATGTGCCCCAAGAACTATATATTATATTTATAAATGTTTCATCTCAAAAAATCACCCAAAACAATCAACTCTGACCCATGAAATTAAACATTCGAATATATCACTTTAATGGACCGAAAACAACTGCTCTGATGTTTTTTGTTTTCATTTTTTCTTTGTATTTTTTTTAACAAGGAGGATCTCTGAAAAAATGAAGAGAAAAAAAATTCTAAAACAAGAGGCGAAGCCATCAAGGCTCACGTAAGAAATCGACAAACAGTAACACAAACTCAATCACTCCGTCACACATACACACACACACACACACACACACACACACACACACACACACAGAAAGAGCATCTATAGGTGAAACTGTGCAAGAAAGCGAGACACTAGATCTAGATCTGTCTGTCTGCATGTAGCCAAACACTGTACATAAGGTAGTTTCTTTGATGTAGCCTACACGACTGCCAACTAGTCTCGGCCCGCTCAAAATAATAATGACCGAGACTTTCAGTACTTCCTTCGCGTGACGTCTAACCCTCTTACGTCATAATGTGACGTCAATGTAATGTGACGTCTTCAAATGTTAGAGTTTCTACCACAGACATACACACGCACGCACGCACATACGCACGCACGCACAGACAGACAAAGTTACGATCGCATAGGCTACACTTACGTGAGCCAAAAACAAATCTCAACCGTGCCATTTTTAAACAACTTGATTTAATAGTTGCATTGAATCCCGATGGGTGCAGAAGTATAAAAATGTCCATGCTGCTGCATACGAGACAAACTACTCAAATTAAATCTTCCTCACACCCCTAGTACACGTGTGCCAAAATGCAAGATGTGACCGAGCAGTGAACCACTTGATTCGCAGACCTGTGTAAAGGGAGGTCACTCGAAAAGGTGCGTACGATTATGCTCCCTTGCAAACTTCCGGCTTCTGTGATTAATTTTTGTTCTGAGCATCTGCGTTTCTGCGCATTGTATTGCGATAAAATAGTTATATTTCTGCCATTACATCAGGTATGTAGCGTCACAGAAGGTGAGGTAATCTTGAACTTTAGCGTGTTAAGTTCATAGCTCAGAATCCAGTGACATTCTTGACTTATTTTTGATACAAGTCCATGTAAGCAAGCCAAAGGCAAAGAACATTTGTTGTGAAATTAATTGACAGATTGAGCTTCAAACTTAAGTATAATTAATTAATTTGGTTGTGCAATCGACGAAAATGCACCGAAAATGGCGTACGTTGTCAACCATGGGACATCATTTACATGGGACATCATGCAACTACATCAGGAACAATAGCAGATGCTGACACTGTGCCACGCTGTAACACTGAGCAATACAGACATTCGTTTTTCCCAAAGACTGTAGTGGCCTGGAACCAATTAGATGAAGAAACTGTAACCTCGGCATCGACCGAGAGCTTCAAGTCGGCGCTGGCAGTAGCCAGACGACGATAAAGAACTAGCTGCGCACCCCCCCACTCCGCTGCAACAATGCCAGACATCTGGATGACTTGTTCTACAAGTGCAGCGTAACAGACAGATACAGAGATACAGAAAGAGTTGTCTCCCTTGTTCGCTCACACGGATAATTCCTTCTTTGGCCCATGTAAATGAAATGCATTCGTACAGTTCATCAAAGTTCATTCCGTAACTTCAAAGGGATCTAAAATGACTTGTTATGATTACAAGTGCAGGTTCTACAAATTTGGAGACTTAAATGCCTCAGAATTATGAGCTATGAATTTAACACGCTAAAGTTCAAGATTCCTTGTCCTTAGTATATTATATATCGCTTTATAAAGTATGCCTGACGCGTAACGTTGTAAAACCAACAGCTATTTCTTTGAGTTTGAATACATGCAGCTATCGGGAGGACGCCTGCTGGCATCAGCCAAAATTAACTTCAGACTGAATGTTTCTCCGCCAACTTCAAGCAGAACAATTATCTTGAGGGAGAAAAGCATGTCAAGATCATGCAACTGAAGCAGATTTGTGATGTAATTCGATCGATTTTATCGCAAATTCGATGTATTCGAAAACGCACCGAGCGGTAACGTCCCTTGAATAAGAAAATAAATAGTTTGCTTTGAATATAGTAATTTCAAATGTCAAAATACCATTTCTCATCACAAATTAGAATCCAAGGGGGGAAATACATGGTCCAAAGTTTGATCAGGCCTAAAAAAAAAATAGGTGTGGTTACGGTAACCCGACCTACCCTATTTTTAGGGGCCGATCCTATAACTTTTTATTACATTTGTCAAAAAGAACAACAAAAAAAAACAGTGCAAAAAACGCAATGAAAGCGAAAGCGCCCGAGTCGCACACTTATTTCCCTGTCAAGTAGGTTTAATTTGTACACATTAGAAAAAAAAGTTTACAAAAAAAAAAAGTTATTGCCTACCTACCTACCCTATTTTTTTTGGCTATGTTACCGTAACCACACCTATATTTTTTTTTGGCCTCAGCAGCACTTTGTAGGGGAGGGGAATAGTCAGTATTAAATTTGTGTGACTGTGAGAATACAAAGCCGGCTCTCCTCTTTCTATAGCTGCAAGTAGTTTGAATTTCATTTTTGTTGAGTTCTCAGTCATAAGTGAACCCGAAGCTTAAAGGCATACTAACGCACTCCCGTGTTTACAAAGTGTAGTTTACCCACAATCGATGTCAAACGCACCATAAGACCATATAATGACGATATGTCACCATGCGCGGACCATAATACATGCATTACAGCTTGTTCTAGCCTCTGAAAAAGTGAGGATGTCAACAAAGCCGCGGTGTTAGCTCCCTTGCATCAACGTTACATGTGTTGCCAAATCTATAAATAGGACCATCTAGATCAAAATAAAAATTCAAATATCTCAACATTTAAGGGCTCCTAGACCACAATATTTTGCAGGGAACTTAATTTAGTCTGTCTCCAGCTCTGGGTAAAGCAATTAGCGTGTATATTCATCAGCTTTCTATGCCTTTAAAGATCTTTATAAATAATAGCTGTTGTAATTTCGTAGTTTGTTTGAGACTTGAAATTTTCATCATATTTTGTAAAGCATTTTTCCTGACTCCTTCAGCTTTTTTGTTTGTTTAGTTGTGTGTGTGTTTTGTGAGGATCATGTGTAAAATGTTGTTGAACTGAATGGCACACTCAGCTACACGTAAACCATTAGTTTCTGACCGCAGACACTGCCAGGCTTTAACACACAGTTTAAACACTCACCGCTTGGGAACATCCTAGGTGCCCTCAGTAAAGAGCAAGCATTTTTCAAAGAATTTATTTTTGCATGGCCAGCCGGATTGTCTAGCACCACAATCGGACGCTTCGTTTTGGCGCTAGAATTAACTTTTAAAATCTAAATAATAAATTGACAGCGTGTAACACAAAAATTCTTAAATCTTAACAGATTTCTTTTTTCATCAAGACAAGATCAGTACAACTCGAAGTTTAAACAAGTCGCGTAAGACGAAATTACTACATTTAGTCAAGCTGTGTAACGCACAGAATGAAACTGAACGCACTGCATTTTTTCACAATGACCGTATTCTGCCGCTCGTGCAAAAGGCAGTGAAATTGACGAGCCTGTTTAGCGCGGTAGTGGTTTCGCTGTGCTGCATAGCACGCTTTTCTGTACCTCTCTTCGTTTTAACTTTCTGAGCGTGTTTTTAATCCAAACATATCATATCTATATGTTTTTGGAATCAGGATTTGACAAGGAATAAGATAGAATTGTTTTTAAATCGATTTCGGAAATTTGATTTTAATCAGAATTTTTATATTTTTAATTTTCAGAGCTTGTTTTTAATCCAAATATAACATATTTATATGTTTTTGGAATCAGAAAATGATGAAGAATAAGGTGAACGTAATTTTGTATCGTTTTATAAAAAAATAATTTTAATTACAATTTTCAGATTTTTAATGACCAAAGTCATTAATTAATTTGTAAGCCACCAAGCTGAAATGCCATACCAAAGTCCGGCCTTCGTCGAAGATTGCTTTGCAAAAATTTCAATCAATTTGATTGAAAAATGAGGGTGTGACAGTGCCGCCTCAACTTTTACAAAAAGCCGGATATGACGTCATCAAAGACATTTATCCAAAAAATGAAAAAAACGTCTGAGGATATCATACCCAGGAACTCTCATGTAAAATTTCATAAAGATCGGTCCAGTAGTTTACTCTGAATCGCTCTACACACACACACACGCACAGACAGACAGACAGACACACACACACACACACACACACACCACGACCCTCGTCTCGATTCCCCCTCTATGTTAAAACATTAAAACTTGACTAAATGTAAAAAAAGGGAGCCCGGAAGCACGTCACGCCAGCAATTTTTGTTTTTAATTTGTCAACCCTCTTTTTCTTCCATTAAGCCCTTCTGTCTTTTCTCTTCTTCTTCTGCATTCCAAAGCTGTTTGAGTGCTTTATTTAAAATCAAAGATCATCACAACAAAATTTACAGATCACTAAGCACTAGCAGGTAGCTTTAGTGGTGTCTGCGAGTGCAACAGTAGATTTTTTGTATCTATCTATACATATAAATAAAAGAGAGTGTCTGTCTGTGTGTGTGTGTGTGTGTGTGTCTGTCTGTCTGTGATCGCCAAAGCTCCGAGAAGGGAGGGGGCAGGAAGACGATGTCGTGCATGTGCACTCCTGTGACTGTGAAGATGTGCACCTGACCACCACTGCCGACGCCGCTGCGCTGCCAGCCCTCCAATCCTCCTCCTCAATTCCCCCGAAGAGAGAAACTTTTAGTTGTGGCTTGGCTCTTCTAAAAAAAAAGTAAACTTGCCCCCCCCCCCCCCCCCCCCCTTCAATCCCCAGATCCGACCCCCCCCCCCCCCCCCCCACCACCACCACCCCCATTCCCACCACCACCGCCGATAAGTGTGTGTGTGTGTGTGTGTCTGTCTGTGGTCGCCATACCTCTGAGATGGCAAGAGGCAGGAACAAGATAGTGTGCACGTACACTCCCTAGGTGCCGCAGATGTGCACCTGGGTTTTAGTTTCTTGATTCATTGTTTCCTTTCTCAGATTATGGACCTCCCATTTATTGAATACAGCCTATATGGTGCAAGACCAGTTCAGTGCCTACTGTTCACCTGTAGCAAGCACATCATGCCAGTGATATTAGAGACTCGCTATTGCTCCTATGAGGGGAAGAAATGAAGAATGAAAAATTAACTGGACAGTTCCGGAAATTTCTAGAAGGTAAGGGAGATAACTTTTTTTTGTATCCAAACAAAGGAGGTAAAGCTAATGATAATGGGATAGCGAGCGTCTTAAATTGCTACAGGGCGCCGCTTACTCCCGGGCGAAGCCGGGCTTAACTGCTAGTATTTAATATAGGCAGAAGTTTCACCCGTTTAATAAGTATTTCCAAGTCTTTCCCAAGGGCCCCCCCCTAGGTAAGCTTTTTCTTTTATTTATTTTTTTTTCATCTGGGTTCTGACTCCAGTCTAGTTTAAACCCACCTTCCCCATTTACACATTGTGATCCCAAACACTGCGTAATGTAGCCGTTCTTTGGTTCCGGGTGAACATCTAAAATCTCTTTCAATGAAGTGTTTGATGAAGACTTACTGATCATACTGATGTCTTCCCCGTGATCGCATAATTTGCAAAAGTATATTGCTAAGCAGGTGGCATTGCAAGCGTCACATGTGATGTCGAGTTCAAAGGAGGCTACTTCCCTTAGTCATTGTATGGTTCACAAAATGTGCGAAAAGTTTTGTTTAGTTTTTGGGGACATGGGGACGGAGAGTCATACATGTATATAAACATTTGCTTTTTTTGTTTATTCTACAGGTTGGACTGAATATCACGTCTTCATTCATGATTCAAGTTCGGTTATGAGACAGTCCCAGAAAATACCAGCAACTGGAAATGGAAGCTACACACCAGTCGCAGATTTCATCTTTCCGTCAACAAAGGACCAGAGCCTGCATTGTCTGCAGAAAGAAGTCTGTTGGTCGTAGGATCAAAACCGCTGGAAACTTCAGCCAGGATGCAGAATGTTGTTGTGTGACTTGTAAACAAATTCTGACTAACACAGTTAGTGCATTTGTACAGGGTTTCGCTATCAGTTGGGCAGTGTGCTCATTTTCAAAACATGTAGCAAACGACACTGACAGCGTCAAAGTGAAGGTGGAGCCTGTTGAAGAAGGTTCATCAGTTGTTAACCGTAAATCATTGAATGTATCAAATCAAACTGTCAAAAATGGACAAAGGCTTGTTAGAGACTCGAATGCTATGCAACCACCTATTCATTTTGTGTCTGAACCTGTGGAGGGGAAGGAATTAAATGTTGAATCTGTCAATAATTTCCCCTCTGCCCTGGAAGACTCTGACTCTCAGAATAAAAGTAGCCGTGAAGAAGTAGGTCTCATTGCCTCTGAAACTGGAAGACAAGAAAATGATACAAGCTGCCTGCCATCAAGTGATTCAGTCACTGAGAGCAACTCTCTCAGGTCAGATAAGCCCCACTCACCAATATCAAGCACATCACAGCTCAAAAGAAGAAGAGTTTCCCGCTGTAATTCACAGAAAAATCAACAGAAGAAGGCAAGGGTAAATGCAGAAAAAGAAAAGGGGTCATTGAGCCTTTCTGAAGTTTCAAATCGAACGAGGTCAAAAAAGGCCTCATCTGAAAGTTCCTGCGGAGTCGCTAACCAGTCAAAGCTATCATCCAAACGCAAAGCACCCAAGTTCTACTCATGTGCTTACTGCAGCGAAAAATTCACCATCAAACGCAACCTTCAGGCTCATGAGCGCAGCAGTCACAGCGCTGAATCGGGCTCACTGGGTGAAGCTAATCAGAAAAACTTTGCTTGTGAGTTTTGTGCAAATTTCTATACGAGCAAGGAGTCTCTCAGAAAGCACATCAAGCGTTGTCACTCGGACGAGCCAGAGGTCGAGTGTGATGTTTGTGGAAGTATTCAGCCTGGTAGCTATGCTCTGAGTGCCCACAAAAAGTCTTGTCATGAATACAAAAAATTATGTTACCTCTGTGGCGGTGTGTTTACAAATAGAGCTACTTTGCTTAAGCACATGGCTGGTCATTATGGTGTCAAGCGCTTTTTTTGTGACGTCTGTAAAAAGGGCTTTGTGCACAGAAGTTCTCTCTACACTCACAGAACTGTTCACATTTCAACAAAGTCAGTTCAGTGTGACATCTGCCCGAAGACATACAAAGTGCAACACTTACTCAACAGTCATCTTTTGCATGCTCACCAGTGCGGCCCCTCACTGAAACATCGAGTCCGAGGCCTGAAAAAGATGGGGGTGGATGTGGATACAGACGCTATCATCAGACACGCTAAAAATCAGTGTGTGATCTGTGGACAGGGGTTACTGGAAGGAAAGTGTGCTTTGCACCCCGAAAATAGTCAGCAAGTGTTTGAGTGCCCGACATGTGGAGAAGTTAAAGACCACATTGTGCTGTTCTACCAGCATATCAAATGGCACAAGGGAACTTTTGAGTTGAACCGACGTTGCCGAAAGGCTGCTCTTGGTCTCCCTTTGACTTCTACTGATGATTCTACTTCTAGCTTCAATTGTGTGGAGTGCAGCAAGACTTTCAAAAGCTATAACCACTTACATGCACACATGCACCAGCATCGAGAGGCCCGCTTTTCCTGTGAAATTTGTTCCAAGCAATTCATATACAAATGCAACTTGAAAAAACACATGAACTCGCATCTCGACACCTGTCCGTTTGAGTGTGAAGTCTGCAAGAAGAAATTCAAAGATAAGCATTTGTACCAATCGCATCAGAGCAAGCACAAGGAGCCGCAGTTTAAGTGTGACATTTGCGGCAAAGCTCTAACACGACGTACTTACGTAAAAAAACACATTGAAACAATGCACCCCGAACACCAGCAGTCCAGTTAAGCGTACAGATTGAAACATTCCTGTCTTTGAGTTTGATGTACATTTACTGTGTACTTTACGAAGCACCAACTGTGCTGTGCAGTTAATTGTACAGGTTTGAAATATTCCTGTTTTTGTTGTGCTTTCACTTTGTTAAAAATGTATGCGTAAGTGCACATCACTGCGGGTGCTTTGCTGAGTACAAAGTTTGTACTTAGCAAAGCACCAGCAGTGATGTGCACTTACGCATACATTTTTGAGTCACTTGAGAAAAAGTGACTCTATGTAATCGGTCAGTGTTAGTCTGTCCGGCCGGCCGTCCGGCCGTCCGTAGACACCACCTTAACGTTGGACTTTTCTCGGAAACTATCAAAGCGATCGGGCTCATATTTTGTTTAGTCGTGACCTCCAATGACCTCTACACTTTAACGATGGTTTCGTTGACCTTTGACCTTTTTCAAGGTCACAGGTCAGCGTCAAAGGAAAAATTAGACATTTTATATCTTTGACAAAGTTCATCGGATGTGATTGAAACTTTGTAGGATTATTCTTTACATCAAAGTATTTACATCTGTAGCCTTTTACGAACGTTATCAGAAAAACAAGGGAGATAACTAGCCTTTTCTGTTCGGCAACACACAACTTAACGTTGGGCTTTTCTCGGAAACTATAAAAGTGACCGGGCTCAAATTTTATGTGAACGTGACTCATTGTGTTGTGAATAGCAATTTCTTCCTGTCCATCTGATGCCTCATATAATATTCAGAACTGCGAAAGTGACTCGATCGAGCGTTTGCTCTTCTTGTTAAGAATATTTCTGATTTGTACAGAAGGGGACAAAGGAAACGCACCACATTCGCGCCCACTGTTGCAAGTGATTTTTTCATCATGTTAAAATTGTAGTAATTTATGAACATGATAAGGTTCATTATAAAGAAAAATAGATTCGTGAAGGATATTCTACTGTATGAAAAGTGCATAGTTTTTAATTGTTTTCTGTTTATAAAACTTTAAAAAAAATTCTGTAATACAGGGGCCAAGCAAGTCGTGATTGTAGGCAAAAAACGTATCACTTTGACACGTTGCAGAAATCACAAAAAAACATATTTTTCAACCTAGTAAAGACAGTTATGGAGGAAATTCATTTCTCAACATGATCAGTTAATTGAAATTATTCAAGCATTATCACAATATCAGGCATGGGAATTCTCCTTGGATCCGAGGATTTCGGAGAAAAGCTTGACATTTCTGAGGGAAAAAATCCTCTTCCGAGAAAAAAATAATTGCTCAGAAAAAACAATTGAGGAACCAAAATCAAAAAAGACAATCCGATAAGATTCGCAGTGGTTAGCACATCAGGCTGTGGGCCGGAAGGTTGTGTGTTCGAATCCCATCAGAGTCATGTTTGTTTTTTGGGCTACGGCCGGCTCCTACCCAGAGTGGAAGTGCTATGGTTCCTTTGGGAAGGCTGGGATCACATAGCCAAATGTCATTAACTTAACGAATGCGACTTTGAGGATGCTCAGGTTCTGTTTTCCTGAATAACACTGCAGGTGCAGCAGTTCTTAGTCCTGGTTGACGCCAGGATATATTATGACAGTAAGCGTAGAGTGCTGCCCTAGCACGTAGTCTCAAACCAAATTGAAAATCCATAGCATCATCATTATAATCATCTTCATCTCATTAATCATCCACAATTATAAATTGTCCTTGCTCTTGTGCCCTTTCATGCTCGGAGCTCTCATGGTGACGTTGGTCTCGGTGTTCCTGTTCCATCCTTCTCTGAATAGTACATAGTTCTGCTGTCAGTCTTCAACGTGACGTTCTGGGGGTTGACGGAGGGATGTAGTGGCGGTCTGCTCTCTGGAGGGGACGCTCACGTATGTGGCTCCGCGACTTAACAGTCAATGTCGTTACCGACATCCCTCCCTAGAGAGTCTGTAAAATCGGTAAGTCTAGCTGGCAGCGGAACCAAATTCAGATGTGGATGGAGCAGTGAGTGCAGGGACGGGGCCGTGTGAGAGCACACCAGGACAAGGAACAGGTGTTAAGACAACAACAACAAAACAAAACAAGTCGCGTAAGGCGAAAATACATTTAGTCAAGCTCGGTCGAACTCACAGAATGAAACTGAACGCATTGCATTTTTTCCGCAAGACCGTACACTCGTAGCATCGTCAGTCCACCGCTCGTGGCAAAGGCAGTGAAATTAACAATCCAGAAAAGCGCGGTAGCGGTTGCGCTGAGGAGGATAGCATGCTTTTCTATATTTCTATTCTTTTTAACTCTCTGAGCTTGTTTTTAATCCAAACAAATCATATCTATATGTTTTTGGAATCAGGAATTGACAAGAAATAAGATAGATCCTAATTTATTTTTTACAGCTTGTTTTTAATCCGAATATAAAATATTTATATGTTTTTGGAATCAGAATATATAGTGAAAAATAAGATGAAATTGTTTTTCATTCTTTAAAAAAAAAATTTAATTACAATTTTCCGATTTTTAATGACCAAACTCATTAATTAATTTGTAAGCCTCCAAGCTGAAATGCAATACCAAAGTCCGGCCTTTGTCGAAGATTGCTTGGCCAAAATTTCAATCAATTTCATTGAAAAATGAGGGTGTGACAGTGCCGCCTCAACGTTTACAAAAAGCCGGATATGACGTCATCAAAGGCATTCATCCAAAAAATGAAAAAAACGTCTAGGGATATCATTCCCAGAAATTCTCATGTAAAGTTTCATAAAGATCGGTTCAGTAGATTACTCTGAATCGCTCTAATTGGTCAATACACAATTTGCTTCCCTGTCTCAGTGTTTGAAGTTATTTATGATTTACTGGTCATTGCAGTACTTCCGTAGTTCGGTATTATGCTGTAAAATTGTCACTCTGTCAATAATATCAAGTTATTCACAGCTGATTTGTCAATATTCCAGTCAGAAGATTCCAAGTTTGACTAACCATAAAAACAAGATCATCCTTCAAGATTAAAAGATGTGCTCTGTTCATTTTTAAATCAAAGCTCATAACATATGTACAGTGATCCATGAATCTCATATACACATGTCGTCAAAACTAATTCCAATCACTTTCGAATAAACATTGAAAGATTTGTACAGTACCTTTCACAACGTTATCCGCAGACTGAATATTAACCTGAAAACCATATCTATATGTTTTTGGAATCAGGAACGGACAAGGAATAAAATGAAATTGTTTTTAAATCGATTTCGGAAATTTGATTTTAATCATAATTTTTATATTTTTAATTTTCAGAGCTTGTTTTTAATCCGAATATAACATATTTATATGTTTTTGGAATCAGAAAATGATGAAGAATACGATAAACGTAATTGTGGATCGTTTTATAAAAAAAAAAATTAATTACAATTTTCAGATTTTTAATGACCAAAGTCATTAATTAATTTGTAAGCCTCCAAGCTGAAATGCAATACCAAAGTCCGGCCTTCGTCGAAGATTGCTTGGCCAAAATTTCAATCAATTTTACAAAAAGGATATCATACCCAGGAACTCTCATGTAAAATGTCATAAAGATCGGTCCAGTAGTTTACTCTGAATCGCTCTACACGCACAGACACACATACACCACGACCCTCGTCTCGATTCCCCCTCTATGTTAAAACATTTAGTCAAAACTTGACTAAATGTAAAAAGATAATTTATTGTGCATACAATTTAACTATTGATGAAAAAGTGTGGTGTCTGTCTAGTATGACCAATGTCCTCTAGAAAACCGTTCATTCTTTTAGTTTCAGTGAGATTCCGCCCTTGTGAGTCACTTTTGCAAACAAAGAGTAAGTGTGTTCAAATGAAACTAATTCAGTTGACAGATTGAAATGATCATTGGTTTCTGGCAATACAAAACATGTATTAAATTTGGTCAGGTTTTTTGCTGTGTAAAATTCATGAAACATACTCCCAGAACTCCTCGCGCCCCCTAATTGGCGTAGAGGCGCGTCCCCCGGGTGGTGGATGGGGGAGCCTTCTCTTCTAACTTCTGAGAGAAGGTCGCATCACTCTCGATGCCGTGAACCTAATTAGGATCTTTTTCTTGTTTCTTTATTTCTGCCTCCCCAAAGTCCTTTTACTTTCCTTTTCTCACCCATAAAATTCTTCACTTATTACCCTTGTTAAGTGGTTCTTGTATAGAATATAGTCAATGTTTGTAAAGATTTTAGTCAAGCAGTATGTAAGAAATGTTTAGTCCTTTGTGCTGGAAACTTGCATTCTCCCAGTAAGGTCATATATTGTACTACGTTGCAAGCCCCTGGAGCAATTTTTTGATTAGTGCTTTTGTGAACAAGAAACACTTAACAAGTGGCTCTATCCCATCTCCCCCCTTTCCCCTATCCCATCTCCCCCCTTTCCCTCCTCGCGATATAACCTTCGTGGTTGAAAACGACGTTAAACACCAAATAAAGAAACTCCCAGAACTATGCGCAAGATTGCACAGGTTTTCAACTATATTTTAACAATATTCCAGGGGCCCCCGTTTTTGTTTTCCGAGATTTTTCTTTCAATCAACTCCCATGCCTGATTATATCATCACAAAAATGAACATAGATCTTTAAGATAGTGTTAACCCTTACACTGGTGCAATTCTGTAACACATGTTACATAGCCACTGGTGAATTAACAGAGAGAAAAATAAAGAAAAACGGTCATATAGGTTTTCGCATCCATGGGACTAATCGGAACCGACCCAACAGACTGAGCCAGTTGCGCGACATATGTCGTGACAACCAGGTGACAGTATAGGTAAAGTAGCGCAACATATGTCACGAAAACCAGCCCTTAGGTTAAAAAGGGGTTTTATGGAAAAGAACCTTTGCACGGAATCCACATAAGGATTTTGTTTTGACACCAGGTGCTGTTTGTGGCCAAATGGAAAATACATTGCTTTGTCCAAGTTGATTTTGAGGGTTTTCTCTATTTTCTGGGAGTGTGTGTGTGTGTCTGTGTGTATGAGGATTATGAATGAACGGGTATGAATGTGCTGAGTCATAGTACACAGGTGCCAGTGGTGGTGAGCTCTCCATACCCACAACATCCTGACATGAATACAAAAAGTTATGTTATCTCTAGGCTCTGTGCAGTGTGGCGCTGTGTTTTCAAATAGAACTTCTTTTCATAAACACATGGCTGGTCATTTTGGCGTCGAGCGCAGGAATGTGACAGTGTGTGTGTGTGTGTGTGTGCGTGTTCTTGAATACAATTGTTTATTTGTGTATTGTTTTCTTTTTCTTTGTTTGGACTTGTCTCTTACACCGGCACGGTTGGCCCAGTGGTAAGGCGTCCGCCCCGTGATCGGGAGGTCGTGGGTTCGAACCCCGGCCAGGTCATACCTAAGACTTAAAATTGGCAATCTAGTGGCTGCTCCGCCTGGCGTCTGGCATTATGGGGTTAGTGCTGGGACTGGTTGGTCCGGTGTCAGAATAATGTGACTGGGTGAGACATGAAGCCTGTGCTGCGACTTCTGTCTTGTGTGTGGCGCACGTTATATGTCAAAGCAGCACCGCCCTGATATGGCCCTTCGTGGTCGGCTGGGCATTAAACAAACAAACAAACAAACAAACTTGTCTCTTACAGTTACAAAGCTTTGAATAAGAAGAATACATACACCATCACAATTATCTTTATTTTTTGCTCTTTTTTTGTATACATTTAACTTCAAAATAGAAATACTGCAGGTGAAAGTACAGTGTGTGTGTGTGTTGTGCGCTTGAAAAACAAATGTTTGTATTGTTTTATTTTTCTTTGTTTGAACTTGTCTCTTTCATAGTGTTGAAGAAAATATACATACACCGTCACAATTATCTTTATTGCTAAGTTTTGGTACAATTTACTTTCACTGAAAAAGTGAAATAGAAATACTGAAAGTGAAAGTACAGTATACATCTTAAATGTATGTTACTTCAAGTTCATGTGCACAATTAAGTCTGTAAACATTGCTGCCAAAAAAGATGATTTGGATAATCTTCAAAGATCACAATTCACACATACACAGCACATATACACTCACACGCAGACACAAACACAGCCGGCAGGTACCGGAAACATATGGGGTACGTGATAACACTTCTGAAGAAAATGGAGCTGGTTCACCAAGAACCTTAATTGATAAGTATAAACACACACACCAAGTACAAAGGAACCCCCCTTATAAGACCCCCCCCCCCCCCCCCCCCCCCGATTTAAGACTTCCTCCATTTTAAGACGATGTTTTCTTAGACTTTCTGTTCATAACCTCTGTAAATTTACCCCTATTTTAAGACTCCCCCCCCCTTTTTTAAGACCTGATTTTCTTAGAATTTTGGAGGTCTTAAAAGGGGGGTTCCACTGTACTGAACACTCCACTCCAACCATCAAAGACCATTTCGCCCCTGTCCTACCCCATCCCTCCTCCCTCTTGATGATGGCCGAACTCAACCAGTACGAGGCAATTAAGTCAACAGGTGGCACAACTTTTTGGATTGTCACCCTCTTCTTTGCATTAAAGTGATTATTTTCAAAGTGATGTCATCAATGTGAAAAGTGTTGAGTATAATTTGACAGTTTTCTCAGAATTCTTTTTCCAAGCATCATATGCAGTGTGCACAATGCAATCGTGCAGAAACACTCATCTTCTGTTGCTCTCTTTTATATTTCCCCAGAAATTGTGTCTTTTTGCCGTGTGGTGGGTCAAGGGTGGAGATTTTTCCGATCTCCCAATTAAATCAATATGCAGACCTGCTAGTGCCTTATTCCCCTTCATGTGTACACGCAAGCACAAAACCAAGTGTGCACGTAAAAGATCCTGTAATCCATGTCACTGTCACGAGTTCAGTGGGTTATAGAAACACGAAAACACTTAGCATACTACCCCCGAAATCGGCGTATGCCAGTGCCCGAATGGCGGGGTAAAAACGGTCGAATACACGTACACATAAAAATCCACTCGTGCAAAAACATGGGAGTTTCAGCTATGTACGAAGATGACGTGTCTTAGTGCAATAATAGAGAGATTTTCAAAAAATCACTGAGGAATGATTTTAGCAATTCTGTCAAAGTACAAAAACTTGCCCTTTCTATTTAATTTTTTTTATTTTGTGCCTATGACGTATCTACCCAGGATACAAAAGCTGTTACTAAATAGGAATAAAATGTTCTATTATTGTATGGTGTGAGCTATCATGAGTTAAAACATACGTCAACAGTTCTATCTGTATTTTTCTAAATAATGAATGTGCCCCAAGAACTAATTGAATGTTAACATACCCTGAAAAGTCACACACAAAAAGCGTCAACTCTTGACCCATAGAATCAAACATTCGAAATCACTTTGATGGACCGAAAACAACTGCTGTAAGTTTTTTCTTTTTTTTAAACAAGAACAAGGAGGACCTTCAAAACACAATGGAGAAAAAAAATCAGGGGTAGATCCTTTGTGGGGTACATGGGCAAGGCCCCGTTGGGGGGTCTGGGGGGCTTTGCCCTCCCAGAAGCTGAAGAGTTTTAGCTATTTTATGAACAATTTATGGCTTATCCATGATCAACTGGTGTCAGCAGCCACTCATTATTTCTTTTAAAGTTATTATTATTATTTTTTTTTTTTGACAGCCGGGGGGGGGGGGGGGTCGGAACCCCTGTAAACCCCCCACACCCCCACACCCCCTACACCCCCTAATCCGCCCCTGCACGACAGAATTATTGTGTGCCAAAATGCAAACTGTGCCTGAGAAGTGAGCTACTTGATTCGCGGACCTATGTAAAGGGAGAGCACTCAAAAAAGTGCATACGATTATGCTCCCTTGCAAACTTCCGGCTTCCTTGATTATACTTGTGTTCTGAGGTGTTGCTGCGCATTGAATTACGACAAAATGGTTATACTTCTGCCAGTCCAGCAGGTATGTAGTGTCACAGAAGGCAATATGTACTACACTTTTTCCTTAGCATCGGATCGCTTCATAAATGATGCTTGACAGTGGCACGTGACGTTGGAAAACCAAAACGGCAAAAACGATTTCTTTGACTAGTTTGACTATCATTTTTGTGTTCTCAGTCAATAAAATAAATAATAAATGAAGTAGATGTGCATTGCCAAGGCACTGCATACCCCCAGCGATAGACCAATCGTCCGTCTCTCTCTCTCTCTCTGTCTGTCTGTCTCTCTCTCTCTCTGTCTGTCTGTCTCTTGAACTTGAACTTGAACTTGCGATGTTTAAGGCCTTAGGCCTGTTCATCGATCCTGTCGAATAGACCCTATCGGTATTCCAAACTCTCGTGATCTCTCGCAAACTTCAGAGCATAGCAAAGCATGCGGTACAGCGATCTCACGCGAGCTGCACAAGCCAAAGTTCGAAGTTCTCGCGATGTTCAAAGCATAACAAAGAGCGTGTCTCGCGAGAGCTGCTCAGATACCGAAAAGGTCTATAGTACTCCAATAACACTTTTGTTGGTGGCATGCGCGGGCGGTTATTGGTAGCACGTTGGCGAGAATTTCTCTGGTCTGTCTGCCCAGAAATTGTCCAGCCTTCCTTTGAAACTGTTCACTGATGGACTGGGTGGCCGAGTGGTAACGCACTTGCGCTCGGAAGCGAGAGGTTGCGTGTTCAGGCCTGGGTCAGGCCGCAATTTTCTCCCCCCTTTCCTAACCTAGGTGGTGGGTTCAAGTGCTAGTCTTTCGGATGAGACGAAAAACCGAGGTCCCTTCGTGTACACTACATTGGGGTGTGCACGTTAAAGATCCCACGATTGACAAAAGGGTCTTTCCTGGCAAAATTGTATAGGCATAGATAAAAATGTCCATCAAATACCCGTGGGACTTGGAATAAAGTAAAAAAAAAAATTCCATCTCACACGGCATTAAGTCTCAGGAAACATGAATACACGCATGCAGGAAAAAAAAAAATATGGGTAGCGCCGCATGTATGGCAGCTCGCTTTCCCCGGGGAGAAAGCAGCCCGAATTTCCATGAGGTTAACCTCACTGGACTGTAAATCTTATCCAATCCAATCCAATCCAATCCAATGGTGCTGTCACAACTGTTTCTGGCAGACTGTTCCAGTGAGGAATCACCCTTTCTGCGAAGAAGCAGCTCCGAACGTTCAGCCTACAAAATGGTTTATACAACTTGAGGCTGTTTCCCCTAGTGTCTTTGGTTTCGGCCAGCTAGCTGGAAATTCGGGTTGCCTGTGTCGTAGATCCCATGCATACTTGTAGAGGTCGATCATGTCACCTCGGAGACGCCTCTCTCTCTCTCTCTCTCTCTCTCTCTCTCTCTCTCTCTCTCTCTCTCTCTCTCTCTCAAACACACACACGCACACACACACACACACCCCAAGTTACACACATACACACTCACTCACACGCACTCACTCGCACTCACTCACTCTCTCACACACACTCACTCTCTCACACACACTTCATACACTCAAAACACACCCTCATACGCACATATAGACAGACGGACATACACACCTTTACAAACAAACACACGTGGTCAAGAGTACAGAATAGTGTCCAGACCTGGGAACCCATACGATTTCGCCGTATTTTGTACGCATGATTGTCGAGAATACGCTCAGTACGGTCAGTGGGAAAAAAATACGACGAGAAAAATGCATAGACTACTTTTCTTCACAAGCCCATCCTGAAGCTGATCCAGTATTTTGGCACATGATTACGTCACTATGTTAGCCGCCGTCCGGAAAAATATAATCGGATCGTGTCAATCAATCAAAACAACCAGGCAAACGAAAGTACGGTATTTGGTGAAATCGGCTCCGAGAATAAACAAGTGAAACAAAGGAGAAAAGCGAAAAAGTTTGAAGAAAAATATCACACACACACAATTTGTAACCAACACACACATGTAGTCCCGCCCGGAATAAGCTTTTTTGGGATGATTTACGACTTTTGCGCACATTTCGAGCAGACGAAAACACAACATGGCGGCTCACGCTCCTCCAACTATCGCGAGACACTGATACATCCGGTGTTTCTCTGTACGCTTGTCACGACGACTTGTTGACAAACGAAGATTCGCGAATGAAAGAGAAAAGCGCCGAGTCTTGAGTAGAGAGCTAATAAAGTACCGGTAATCGCTAATCGAGCGAAATGAAAATCCGCGGCGACTTCCATTAGGTGAATGCTATTCAAGTTTAGGTAACGTTTTAGCCGCATCTTTTTATAAGCCGCAATGCGATTTTTTTTTTAAAGTCGCGGCTTGTAGTCCGTCAAATACGGTACAGTTTGTGTCAGTAAAAATTGAAGAAAGCTTTTGTTTTAAATGTATAGGTAAACTTAATTAACGGACGCGCATGAGGCATGTTTTAATCATGGATGTGCAAACGCTGTGTGGAGTACGCTCATTTTTGTGAAAATACACCAAGTTTGTTTGAGAATACTCAAAGTGCAAAACAGGGGTTCCCAGGTCTGAGTGTCCAATCTCTGTGACATGAGCATGACAAATATAATTTTGTCATAAAACAATCTTTTTTACTTAAATTGGAGCATATAGTTATCTTGATACTTCCTACCAAAAGAAATTTCAAATGGGCTATTTACTGAGTAGTATTTGAAGAAAATGTATTTGGTTTGCATGTAACGGTAACACCGTGACCCTTTCAATCAACATCAACTTAAAACAAATCCAGTTTAATTCCAGGTCTTTATTTAACTTTAACAGCCTGCTACAAGTGTACTTTCAATGATTAAATCATAACAACAGTGTTCTAGTCTGATACAGTATTGAAAACTGCATGTAACTGTTGCATGTACGTAACTTTACACAAAGCAGAACATTTGACTCACAATGTTAAAAAAGTAACATATTTAAGTAAAATAAACAAACAAAAAGTCTTCAAATATGTTAAGCCTTATCTTTATATTTAATTGTAAGAAGAAAAAGTTCATTTTTCCAATTTCTGAATTATGTTATAATGCACCATGCATTTACAACATCAGGCGTTCCTAATTTCAAGGTAAAATGACTAAGTAAATGTACTGTATTAAAGGCTCCTACATTGTCAAGGTATGAAATACTTCAGTTAAAGTATTAATTAAGGTTAAAGTATCCCAACAATTGTTTTACTCGTTTTAATGTATAAAATAGAAAACCTAGCAATACATGCATGTAACATAACACTGTGACCTATCCTTTTTCTTACCCATTTTTCACCAGAAAAAGAAATCCATCCAGAATTAAATGTTCTACAAGTAAATACATAGATATAAACATATTTCACATCCAAAAATGTGAGTCCAAGTGATAAAGGGAAAGAATAAATAACAAGAAAAGACGTATGCAAGTAACTTTACACCAACTAGTGCTATTTGAAGGTGAAATAATTGTTATACAGCCTCTTAATCACTTAAATCGTACTAGTAATTGAAGAAAACATTCTCTTAATATTGAATGACCTATTGAGTGCTTAAGACAGTGAAATAATTGAATTTAAGTGGATTCAGAGCCAGTTTTAGGCAACAAACAAAATATCCCGAATAAGGGAAAGGCAAACATATCCATTCAACTTTTGTTATTACTTCAGCTACACCTTTGTAATCAAAAGAGAAATACTCAAACGAAACAGCAAATGTTAGACAAAACATTGGGCAACAACCAAAAATGTCCTACCAACCAAACTTTGCTACCAACCAGGCTCTTTCCTATCTTTCAGATTGTAACTAGACAACAGCACAACATGAACTCAAAAACAAACATGAAGCTGCTAACCACAGATGTGGCACTGACAGATGGAATAGAAGAGCCTCTGCATACATGAAAATCAATGACAGTTTTGAAATACAGTGAAACCCGGCTATATTGAAGTAGGCTATATTGAAATCCCGGCTATATTGAAGAATTTTTCAGGTCCCGGCTGAAGCTCTACTTTTTCTTTGTTAAAAAATGTTGGCTACATTGAAGTCGGCTATATTGAAATCCCGGCTATATTGAAACAAAAATTCAGCCCACGGGACGTTTTTACTTGGCTATATTAAATGTTTGCTCCAAAGATTTGTTTAACTTTTTATTTTTAAGAACAATGACTGCGCGGGCGCCGAATGATATGACACGCCTCTGTCAGCGCAATCAGTTGTGGAAGGGGAGAGGCCAGATCAGCATCAACTTTCGAGTCAGGAGGTCTCTGATAACAATTAGTCTAACAATGCCGCGGGCCTCTGTACATCTACGCCATGTAGTCTTGTGGTGCGTAGATCTCCCCGACATAATTTCTCTTGTTCGTGCGAGTAGTTTCCCTTTGTACACTAGCACAAATGGCTGCAAAACAAACAAGTCGCGTGAAGCGAAATAACAACATTTAGTCAAGCTGTCGAACTCACAGAATGAAACTGAACACACTGCATTTTTTTCACACTGACCGTAGTCCGCCGCTCGTACAAAAGGCAGTGAAATTAACGAGCCTGTTTAGCGCGGTAGTGGTTGGGCTGTGCTGCAAAGCACGCTTTTCTGTACCTCTCTTCGCTTTAACTTTCTGAGCGTGTTTTTAATCCAAACATATCATATCTATATGTTTTTGGAATTAGGAACCGACAAGGAATAAGATGAAAGTGTTTTTAAATTGATTTCGGAAATTTAATTTTAATCATCATTTTAAACTTTTTTTTATTTTTGCCAAGCACATCATTGTGGGGCTTTTAATCAATAACATGCATCCGTCTACAATTTATCATCATTCATCCATCAACATTTATAATAGATATGTTAGGCAAGTATACACAACACACAGCATTTAAGGACATAACAGACAGACGGACATATAGCATACCGTTCTCCTACAAGTAAGGCCGGAGCTTAACATAGCATGCAGATTACAATACTTGACATTATGGACGTATTACCTGCTTAATAATAATACAGTCAGTTAATCATATCATATCTATATGTTTTTGGAATTAGGAACCGACAAGGAATAAGATAAAAGTGTTTTTAAATTGATTACGGAAATTTAATTTTAATCATAATTTTTATTTATTTTTTTATTTCTAGAGCTTGTTTTTAATCCGAATAAAACATATTTATATGTTTTTGGAATCAGAAAATCATGAAGACTAAGATAAACGTAAATTTGGATCATTTTATAAAAAACTAATTTTAATTGCAATTTTCTAATTTTTAATTACCAAAGCCTTGATTTTTAAGCCTCCAAGCTGAAATGCAATACCAAAGTCCAGCCTTTGTCGAAGATTGTTTGACCAAAATTTCAATCAATTTGATTGAAAAATGAGGGTGTGACAGTGCCGACTCAACTTTTACAAAAAGCCGGATATGACGTCATCAAAGACATTTATCCGAAAAATGAAAAAAAAATCTCAGGATATCATACCCAGGAACTCTCATGTCAAATTTCATAAAGATCGGTCCAGTAGTTCACTCTGAATCGCTCTACACACACACACACAGACAGACAGAAAGACAGACAGACACACACACACACACACACACACACACACACACACACACACACACACACACACACACAGACACACATACACCACGACCCTCGTCTCGATTCCCCCTCTATGTTAAAACATTTAGTCAAAACTTGACTAAATGTAAAAAGGGTGAGTCTGACAATTAAAAGAAAAATCGAGCTTATTCAGAAGCTGGAAACTGGCTGCAAAAAAAGAAAGGAATCCAGAAATAGCTGAGGAATATGGAATGTGTGTTTGTGTGTGTGTGAGTGTGTGTGTGTGTGTGCAGAAAAATGCAAGGAGGCTCGAAGAACAACAGCCAACAGGTGAAAGATTAATGGGAATATATCTCACATCAAACGCAATGTGTGGACACGGAAATAAGAACGTATAGTGAAAAAAAGTTCGGTTATATTGAATTTCTGAAGGAACAAGGAGGGAAATTCAATATAACCGAGAATTGCCTATATTGAAGTTCCGGCTATATTGAAGGTCTTCCCGGGTCCCGTGCCACTTCAATATAGCCGGGTTTCACTGTATTAACAAAACAGCGTTCCACCCACTCGTATTATTTTTGAGTCACTTGAGAAAAAGTGACTATGTAATCGGTCAGTGTTAGTCTGTCCGGCCGGCCGTCCGGCCGGCCGTCCGTAGACACCACCTTAACGTTGGACTTTTCTCGGAAACTATCAAAGCGATCGGGCTCATATTTTGTTTAGTCGTGACCTTCAATGACCTCTACACTTTAACGATGGTTTCGTTGACCTTTGACCTTTTTCAAGGTCACAGGTCAGCGTCAAAGGAAAAATTAGACATTTTATATCTTTGACAAAGTTCATCGGATGTGATTGAAACTTTGTAGGATTATTCTTTACATCAAAGTATTTACATCTGTAGCCTTTTACGAACGTTATCAGAAAAACAAGGGAGATAACTAGCCTTTTCTGTTCGGCAACACACAACTTAACGTTGGGCTTTTCTCGGAAACTATAAAAGTGACCGGGCTCAAATTTTATGTGAACGTGACTCATTGTGTTGTGAATAGCAATTTCTTCCTGTCCATCTGATGCCTCATATAATATTCAGAACTGCGAAAGTGACTCGATCGAGCGTTTGCTCTTCTTGTTTATTGTTTTTTTTTATTATGGAGGGAATGCATCTAGGCTGGTTGACCTCATGCTAAACAAATACATGACAACAGTACAGCTTCAGAAATCTTAGTGCATGGGAACAAAGGGCCACACATAGAAGTCTGTTTGCTTTCACGCTGTTTCTTCAGGAAATGTACTTCTGCACCATCACCAATGAGGGCTTGAATCTGCAACACAAAATAACAAGAAATTCCGAGGTGATATTCAAAGCGTACCAGTTCCACATAACTAATCTCATGAAAATCATCAATTTGATTGAATTAAACATAAATTACCATGCATGTTAATATATTCGTGTACATTTAAACAAAAACTAGTATCATCGGTACTAAAACAAACATGCATTTGTCGTGTTAAGTTACTTGCATGCACGTTTTTACTGCATGTAACATAATGCACAATTATAATTCAAATGTTACCATGAAGCAAACAATTCATTTGTACTAAAAAGCTCCTATTCAATAGATTTTGCTATACCAAACTTGTGTGATGAAAAATACATGAGTGTAACTTAACACCACTCTTTATGGAGTAAAGTTACATACAAACACATATATCACTAAAACATCCCTTGTGCAGGCGAAAACACAAACTGAAGTTAAAGATCGCCATTCAAAACGCATCATCTTGAAAAATCAGACAGGTACTTGCAGATTCAGTTTCCATCAACAAGGTGATAGTTAGCATGTAACTTTACACGGGCATGTTGTCACTGTGATTGCGTTAGGTTACGTACGAACAGAACATTCAAACTTGGGTTTAAGATCGTACCAGGGCCATCCACATTCATCGAGAATGCAAATGTTCAGATTATTGCATATTTGTTTTCCTTTAAAATTTCCCCGATCTAAAATGAATGCAGCACTTGCTTGTACGTAACGTTAACGATATGTACTTTCGTGTTAAGTTACAATCACGCGTCAAGATGGTAAAAAAAATGGTAAGTCGTAACAATTTTTTTTAATCCTTCGAGATCTCACAACACTACGTCCAAAATTGGTCTTCTCGCTAAAAAACATGTAAAAATCATTCTCCTAAAGCAAACATATTCACGCATGTAACATTAAAAACAGTAACACCAAAAGTAAGCATGGTCACTCACAAACATGTGCTCATAACAAATCAACAAACATTTTCCACAATTCCAAATGCGACTAAGATAACCCCTGCTAACACTGTTTTCACGTTCATGCCGTTGTTCATAAAAATGATAATGTATTTTGGTCACTTTACTTGCATTTCATGTCTTTCACTGACAAAACTGCATGAACGTAACCATAAACAGCAAAACTTACCTCATGCTTTTTCGCCACAATGATCCATCAATGCTTCGACCAAAACAGCATGTGACCAGCTCTTTTGTAAACAATATTCAAAATGGCCGCCGCTTACGCAAAATCTCGTTCACGTCCTAGTGAGGGATCGTTTTTTGTTGCATGCGCGTAACATAACATTTACGCGGTTTTCAATTATTTTTCCCTTGGACTGCTATGTAGAGTGGAATCAAGAAACCGCTTAAAGTCCTATGCCGAAATGAAGGCAGCGACAGAAGCTTTAAAATCCTGCTGTTTCCCACCTACGCGAGACTTCCAACTCGTTGTTAAAATGAAGACGAACTCGGTACGAAAAACTAACGCGACGGTTACGCGCAAGCAGCCGTCCTTTGAACGCAATTATACACATCGTCGGTCATTCGTTCGTCCTGACAGTAAACCTGCATTGAACTGTTTTGTCTTTCATAACATGATATGATTGATTCAGTTTCAAATTGTCTCTTGTAAAGCGAACATGCAGCTTCAAAGTGTAGTGTGTGAATTGTGTCACGTTTCGCGTTTCGCCGACAACCGACTTTTTCGAACTAATCCACAGATATATAACTCAACAGACACAGATTTGAACACAAGAAGACATGCATATTGAAATCAACTTATTTTGAACAGATTAGAACAGGTTTGATTGAGGTGCATGTAGAATGGTTGCCTTTACAAGGCTAGTTTTGTGACCAACTCGTGATACAGGCACTCGACGCTCTGTTGTACTCTTGACCACATACATACACTTATGCACACGCACAAACACACACCCACCCACCCACTCTCTCTCTTTCTCTCTCTTTCTCTCTTATGAATACAAACACACACTGACACACACACACATGTACATACGCACGCATGTACGCACGCACACACCCACAGGCAGACACACACACACACACATTGACTCACACAAATCTCATACACACAAAACACACACTCATACCAGTATTGGCGTTAACCGGTAATTACCGGTATTTTACCGGTTGGCATGAGATAATACTGGAACAAAATTGGCTGCTGGTATGACCTACCGGTTGATTTTTAGAGCTACCGGGTTTTTTTTGCTGGTAAAACAACAAAACCAGGACTCTTACTGGTTCCAATGAGCCGCCTGCAGTTTTTTCTGGACTGTTTGCATCATAAAAGTTTGCGTACGGGTTTGAAAAAAATACTAGCGCCAGCATTGTCATACGCACATACACGGTTGGCCTAGTGGTAAGGCGTCCACTCCGTGATCGGGAGGTCGTGGGTTAGAACCCAGGCCGGGTCATACCTAAGACTTTAAAATTGGCAATCTAGTGGCTGCTCCGCCTGGCGTCTGGCATTATGGGGTTAGTGCATGCTAGGACTGGTTGGTCCGGTGTCAGAATAATGTGACTGGGTGAGACATGAAGCCTATGCTGCGACTTCTGCCTTGTGTGTGGCGCACGTTATATCTCAAAGCAGCACTGCCCTGATAATTATGGCCCTTCGTGGTCGGCTGGGCGTTAAGCAAACAAACAAACAAATACGCACAGACGGACACACACACCTTTACAAACAAACATACATGTATACACACTCATACACACACAAACATACACACAAACTCATGCACACACACATTCACACACACACACTCTTTCTCCCTCTCTCTCAGTCTTTCTTACACACACACACACACACACACACACGAGTACAGACTCATGCACGCGCACACACACACACACACATACACACACACTAACACTAACACGAACACTAACACTAACACATGTGCACAAAATGAACACACACACACACCGCGCGAGAGAAAAAGACTACAGGGAGGCATGACGTAATGATGCATTAATGACGTCAAAGACTTTTGACCGTGACATAATCTTACGCGAGCTTTATCCATAGTCTTGGATAACCACACACAAATAGACTTGGAAACTACAGAATTTCTACCCGTCCAAAGCGGCCTTGGGTGGCGTTTGCTCAAAAAATGGGGGCGCCTATTGCACCATTATATTTTTGTTAGTATGGGCCCAATTTTTGGTGAACTTCCATCTTCAACTGTAGCCCGTAGCCGGGCACAAAGAATCCTTCTTTATCATGTATTATCGGTATGAAAATTTCTCAAGTCGATTACAGTATAGCGTTCGTGGGATACCTCCAGCTTTGCTGGGATAATAATTGGCAGTGAAATTAGTGAACCTGAAGCTTAAAGATCTGTCTAAATTATATCTGTTGTACTTTCTTAATTTGTTTGAGACTTGAATTTTTCATCACAAGATTTAGAACATTTTTCCTGACGTCTTCAGGGTTAGACTTAGACGCCTTTTTGTTGCTGTTGTTTTGGGGAGTTTTTTTGTGGGGATCATGTGTAAAATATGGTAATGTTGAACTTTAGCGTTTTAAATTCATAGCTCAGAATCCAGTGGCATTACTTATTTTTGATACAAGTCCCTGTAATCAAGCCAAAGTACATTTGTCGTGAAATTAATTGACAGATTGAGTTCCAAACTTAAGCATAATTAATTAATTTGATTGTTTGATCATTGAAAATGACGCGAAAAAGCATGTAAGTTGTCAACCAAGGGACATCACTTACACGACAGAGTTGCCTCCCCTGCTGACTCATACGGATAATTCCGTCTTTTTACGTATGTAAAACGAAATGCATTCATACGTACAGT
Source organism: Littorina saxatilis (assembly GCF_037325665.1). NCBI lineage: Eukaryota > Metazoa > Mollusca > Gastropoda > Littorinimorpha > Littorinidae > Littorina > Littorina saxatilis. The sequence goes on from NC_090245.1 coordinate 18,275,865, forward strand.
CTGTTCATTCCATGACTTCAAAGGGATCTAAAATGACTTTTTATGATTACAAGTGCAGGTTCTGCAAATTTGGAGGCTTAAATGCCTCTGAATTATGAGCTATAAACACTCTAAAGTCCAACATTACCCAAAATATTGTGAGAAAAAAAAATTTTACTTCATTTTCGATAAACAAATCTAAAAAAAAGATCTTAACAAAAAAAAGTATACCATTTCATACATGTACCAGCAACAGATTATTTCCCTTTGCACCTACTAGTAGTAGTACTACTCATTGTTGAGGGCCCCACAGGGAGGGTATCATCACGATCACGGGAAGGGAAATTTTAGCTTTCACGATCACAGTTACCTTGATTTTTGTTTTCACGATCACGAACACCTTGACGAATAGAGGATCATAGAGTGATACAGCTGTGAAAAATGTACGTTGAAAATAAAATGCTTTGCAATAATGCCCATCACGATCACGAAAACAAATCACGATCACGAGATTTGATTTTTTTTGTTATCACGGATCACGGGCAAAGTCCCATCACGATCACAGAAATGGAAATTTCGGCAATCACGGTCACAGAAATGTCAAAAAACGCCAATCACGATCACGATTTTAAACCCTTTGGGACCCTCATTGTTTGACAATTGAAAATGCCACGCAATCTTCGAGCCGACTCAGAAATCTGAGAAAGGAAGCTGGTGGTGCCATGACTAAAATTAGCACAAAAAAGCAAATAATGAAAGTTTTCAGCAATTTTTGAGTCACTTGAGAAAAAGTGACTCTATGTAATCGGTCAGTGTTAGTCTGTCCGGCCGGCCGGCCGGCCGGCCGGCCGTCCGTAGACACCACCTTAACGTTGGACTTTTCTCGGAAACTATCAAAGCGATCCGGCTCATATTTTGTTTAGTCGTGACCTCCAATGACCTCTACACTTTAACGATGGTTTCGTTGACCTTTGACCTTTTTCAAGGTCACAGGTCAGCGTCAAAGGAAAAATTAGACATTTTATATCTTTGACAAAGTTCATCGGATGTGATTGAAACTTTGTAGGATTATTCTTTACATCAAAGTATTTACATCTGTAGCCTTTTACGAACGTTATCAGAAAAACAAGGGAGATAACTAGCCTTTTCTGTTCGGCAACACACAACTTAACGTTGGGCTTTTCTCGGAAACTATAAAAGTGACCGGGCTCAAATTTTATGTGAACGTGACTCCCAGTGACCTCTACACTTTGACGTCTGCTTTGGTGACCTTTGACCTTTTTCAAGGTCACAGGTATGTCTTGAAGGAAAAAAATTGAAATATCATATCTCTGAAACTATTCATCGGATTTGATTCAAACTTTATAGGATTATTCTTTACATCAAATTATTTACATCTGTATTGTGTTGTGAATAGCAATTTCTTCCTGTCCATCTGATGCCTCATATAATATTCAGAACTGCGAAAGTGACTCGATCGAGCGTTTGCTCTTCTTGTTTAGAATGTTCTTTGTGTGTGTGTGGGGGGGGGACACCATTGGTAAAATTGTCAAAGGCATTAACTTTTGGGATAAAATCTAATTGAATTTCACCACGAATTTCCTTCACTTGCTAGAAATTGACATGTTTTTCTCCCTCAAATATTGTACGTCTTGAAGTAAAAGGGAAGAAACGTTTCAGTTTGGGGTGTTATCGTGTAAATGATATATGTATCGAATGCAAAAGCTGCAAGGCCCAGACAAAAAATGAGATTATTACACTGTTGTTTTACTCCTACAGAGTGGCACGGGAAGTCGATCAGTTGCACTTGCAACAGTAGATTTTGTATACACACAATGCAGGCACAGGTTTCACCCGTTTGAGTCTGGGTAAAAGAGGAGGACTAAATTAAATTAATCTTTTCTATACATGTACGAAAATGTACTGGAAGATACAACAGCTGTCTTGAATTTGGGACACTAGCAGTAAGAAAGGGAGGGAGTCTTTTATCAGGGATTCTTAATCTAAGGGGGCTTCCGCTGTAATGTGACATGACAAAGGAGAGTCGTATAAGCATTTGCTTTGCTTGTTTATTCAACAGCTTGGACAAAATACCACATCTTCATTTAAGCTCGGTGATGAGACAGCCCCAGTGCAGCAGCAGCTGAGGGATCTGCAAACTCAACCTTATCACTAGTACCCGCAGAAACGGCTGTTCACGGGTCAATGCTGAAAGAGACAAAGTAACGGCAACTCGAAATGGAAGCTACACGCCAGTCGCAGATTTCATCTTTACGTCAACAAAGAACCAGAGCCTGCATTGTCTGCGGAAAGAAGTCTGTTGGTCGTAAGATCAAAACCGCTGGAAACTTCAACCAGGATGCAGAATGTTGTTGTGTGACTTGTAAACAAATTCTGACTTGCACAGTTAGTGCATTTGTACAAGGCTTTGCTATCAGTTGGGCGATGAGTTCATTTTCAAGGAGGTCAGATTCAGAGAAGAAGCTGGGTGTGATTGTTGCGTGTGGACATGTGTCAGATAAACAAGTATCAAATGACACTGAGAGGAAAAGAGCCGAGCTGAAGCTGGAGTCAGTTGAAAATAGTTCATCATTGAATGTATCAAATGGAACTGTCAAAAATGGAGAAAGGTTTGTTCGAGACTCTGATGATATGTCACCACCTGTTCATTTTGTGTCCGTACCTGTGGAGGGGGAGAAATTAAGTCATGAATCTTTCAGTGATTCACCCTCTGCCCTGGAGGATTCCGACTCTGTGAATGAAAGTAGTCATGAATTGTGTTCCTTGCAAGTGTCTGAAAGTCCACAAAATAATGAGAGCAGCCAAACAGGCATTTTGAAAATGATGTCATCAAACGTTTCAGGCACTGAGAGCAACTCTCTCGGGTCAGAGAAGTCCAACTCGCCAGTATCAAGCATATCACAGCTCAGAAGTAAAAGAGTTTCACTGCAGAATAGAAAAACAAAGGCAAGGGTAAAAGCAGAAAAAGAAAAGGGGTTGTTGAGCCTTTCTGGAGTTTCAAATAGAATGAGATCAAAGAAGGCCTCGTCTAAAAGATCCTCCGGAGTCGCTAACCAGTCCAAGCTACCATCCAAACACAAAGCACCCAAGTACCACTCATGTGCTTTCTGCAGCAAAACATTCACCATCAAACGCAAACTTCATGTACATGTACGCACTCACAGCACCGGCAAAGGATCATTTGGTATTGAAGCTAATCAGAAAAACTTTGCTTGTGAGTTTTGTGCAAATTTCTACACAAGCAAGGAGTCTCTCAGAGCTCACATCAAGTGCAAACACTCAGGCGAGCCAGAGGTTGAGTGTGATGTTTGTGGAAGTATTCAGCCTAGTAGCTTTGCTCTCAGTGCCCACAAAAAAGCTTGTCACGACTTCAACAAATTGTGTTACGTCTGCGGCGCTGTGTTTACATCAAAGCCATCATTTGATAAGCACATGGCAAGTCATTTCGGTGTCAAGCGCTATTTTTGTGACATCTGTGACACAGGCTTTGTGCACAAAAGTTCTCTGTACCACCACAAAACTGTTCATGTGTCAACAAAGTCTTTTCAGTGCGACGTCTGCTCACAAATGTTCAAAATGCAACACTTACTCAACAGACACCTGTTGCACTCTCACCAGTGCGGCCCCTCACTGGAACATCGAGTCCGAGGCCTGAAAAAGATGGGGGTGGATGTGGATAAAGACGCTATCATCAGACACGCTAATAATCAGTGTGTGGTCTGTGGACAGGGGTTACTGGAAGGAAAGTGTGCTTCACACCCTGAAAATAGTCAGCAAGTGTTTGAGTGCCCGACATGTGGAGGCGTCAAAGACCACATTGTGCTGTTCTACCAGCACGTCAAATGGCACAAGGGAACCTTGCAGTTCAACAAACGTTGCAGATATGCCTCCATTGGTCTCCCCTTGCCTGTCTCGGAGGGTAGTGCTACTGGCTACAACTGTGCGGTGTGTTTCAAGACTTTCAAGAGCTCTAACCACCTGAATGCACACATGCACCAGCATCGAGAGGCCCGCTTTTCCTGTGAAATTTGTTCCAAGCAATTCATATACAAATGCAACTTGAAAAAACACATGAACTCGCATCTCGACACCTGTCCGTTTGAGTGTGAAGTCTGCAAGAAGAAATTCAAAGATAAGCATTTGTACCAATCGCATCAGAGCAAGCACAAGGAGCCGCAGTTTAAGTGTGACATTTGCGGCAAAGCTCTAACACGGCGTCCTTACTTATTAAAACACATTGAAACAATGCACCCCGAACACCAGCAGAGCAGTTAAGCGTCCAGTTTTCAAATATTCTTTTACTTTCACTGTTTACTTTACGAAACACATAATTATGTAAGTATATACTATTATACTTATTATACATACTTTACATGTACTACTTGGGAAAGACTTGTTCTGGTCTTGAGAAATGAGACAAACACGATTTCCCTCTTCAAACACATTGCAACAGACATAGGCGCCAGAAAACAAAATACAATTTTACCAGTTAAATTTACAATAGAAACCAAAGAACATGCAGAGATAGATTAACACCATGATTTAAAAAAAAAAAACACCCAATGAATGATTTTCTCCTCGCATTTATACAGTCAAATTTGAAGTCCATGGTATTTTCTGTATACTTGTCCAACTCGAAAACAGTATTTACCAATCAGTTCAGTTAGAATGACTGCCAAAAACTTCGGATTTACATTTATTTTTAAACAGTAACAATTTTCATCAAAAAACGACATGAATTGATTTTGAAAAGCTCTTTGCGGCTTGTTGTTAGCACATAGTCATTTTGTCAGTCTAGTTGGGTGCCTGTCTCAACGTTTCTCACAACTGGATTAAGTCAATTAGTCTGCTATTACCCAGCATACAGAGCGAATTTACATGATATGCCACTTCTTTATGCTCAAGTCCTAAATTTCAGTTTGTACCACTTAGCTTATGATAATGCTTTGCTTGCATTGTTATTGCTTAATTTTCTTCTGGTCATGGGCATCAAATGCCATCAAAGTCTATTCATTGGTCTAACATGTCATCAAATATTTCAGTATTCAAGTGTCTGTGCAAGTTTTTTTTCTTTTTACCATCCAAGTGGATGTCGGGCTTCGAGTCTGGAGATACGCACGCGATATAAGACTTCATATAACATAACATAATGTCAAAGGTCAGTGTCGAGACTGATTTTGTGATTAAAAACAATCGAAGTCTGCATACATACATGTGTGAAAGTTAAACTGATTAAAGAAAGGAAATGTATTGCTTTGTCCCATTTGATTGTGAGGGTTTTCTATTATTTCTGGGATCTTTTCTGTGTGTGTGTGCGTGCATGCTTGAATGTGAGTTTGTGTGTTGGTACATATGTAGTGTTGGTTTTGTTTCTTTGGACTTGTCTCTTTCATAGCTTTAAATCACACACAAAACGCATACACAGTCAAATGTATCTTCTTTTTTTTCCATACATTTTTATTGCAAATAAAAATACCGAAAGAACAGTATCGATAAATAATGTAACTTCATCAAGTTAATGCAGGCAATTCAGTCGTAAGTGCAAACATATTGCTGCAAAGCACTAATAAAAAGACGAGTTATAGGTTTAAAAAATAAAAAATAAAAAAATAAAAATAAATAAATAAATCCCTGCGCTTAGAACTGTACCCACGGAATATGTGCGATATAAGCCTCATATTGATTGATTGATTGATTGAAAAGATCAAGCACAAAAATATTTATGCAACGAAAGTTGGCCATTACCATTCATAAAGGTACATACCAGAGTTCTATAACAATACATGGAATAGCAGAAGAGGAGAGGACTGTTCTCAACAACAACACAATTGAGCAAAATGTAAATCACAAGTCATCTAAGGCAGAGGGCTCTTTCTCTTAGGTAGAAATGGCGCACACAGATAAATTACATTCTGCAAGAAAAACTATAAAAACATGATTGTTCTTTTTATGTAAAATTCTGTGCTATACAGTGGTACCTGTGATGTGTGGCTCCTCCAATGAGAGGACACCTCCCTTAAAAGGACACACTCTGAGGTCTCTTTGTCTATTATTTGTACCAAAGTGTACCTGTCATGACAGACCACCTGCAATGTAGGGACACTGCTGGTCCCAGGGGTGTCCTTTCATTGCAGGTACCACTGTGCATAATGTACTCAAACTGAGTTTATCATCAGCAATATTCAACTCTCTATCCTCACTGCATTTTGTGTGGTCAAAATATCAAATTAGATGTGAGTGCCATCCATTCTTAACACCTTTGTGTTTCCACGCAGGTGAAATTGAAGAAGTATTTTTTTTGACAGAATGGTAACATTCAACAGTTGGCACTATCACCAATCTTCTTCTTTAACTTAAACAGTCAGAACATTCCCAGTTCTCAGTCAAAGGTAAGGTGTTCTCGCTAAACCTTCGCCGGCACTCGTGGGTCCGTGCGGACCCAGAAGGGTATTTGATTGCAAATATCTCTTAAACGAGTTGGAATTTTTTAATGAGCTTTTAGAAATGCCTCAGACACCTAAAAAGCTATCATCTCCTAAAAGCTCATTAAATTTCAGTGATAATTAATTAATTAATTAATGGTCAAATTTAGACTACACACGGAAGCATTCGTGGGGACGTGCGGACCCATACTTCTCAAAGAAGGAAAAGCGTGTATTAACCCTTCCGAGGCACTCGTGGGGCCGTGCAGACCCATACTTCTCAAAGAAGGAAAAGCGTGTATACCCTTCCGAGGCACTCGTGGGTCCGTGCGGACCCATACTTCTCAAAGAAGGAAAAGCGTGTATACCCTTCTGAGGCACTCGTGGGGCCGTGCGGACCCATACTTCTCAAAGAAAAGAAAATTGTGCAAACCCTTCCGTGGCACTCGTGGGGCCATGCAGACCCATAATATTTTAATTGTTCCAAATACCGTGTGTAGTCTAAATTTGACCATTAATTAATTAATTAATTATCACTGAAATTTAATGAGCTTTTAGGAGATGATAGCTTTTTAGGTGTCTGAGGCATTTCTAAAAGCTCATTAAAAAATTCCAACTCGTTTAAGAGATATTTGCAATCAAACACCCTTCTGGGTCCGCACGGACCCACGAGTGCCACGGAAGGATATGCATATTTTTCTTTCTTTGAGAAGCATGGGTCTGCACGGCCCCACGAATGCGTCCGTGTGTAGTCGATAACGAGTGCCGGCGAAGGTTAGAAAATTTTTTTTTTTTTTTTTTAAACTTCATATATTGTTTGTTTTAAACAAAATATGAAATTTGACAATGACTGAGATAGTCATTGTTCTCAGAGACCGTAATAGCGGTTGAGTTGAACAATGTCTGTCGAGATAGGTGTCAAATGTCATAGTTGGGTATAAAATACAAGTATGTAACATTTATGTATCGCTCCATTTCTGGTAACAATTTCTCAGCCAGCTGCCTGTATAAGTCAACCTCTGACATCACACAGCTAAAAGAAGGAAAGTTCAATGTTCATTTGATATATATGTGTACAGCGACTTTGAGGCCTTATTCTTAATGAATCTGTCCAATATTGCCAGTACATGTACCTCAGTGAGAAGCAATGATTTCTTAGACTTACTCATGCCTGGGAATGATACACCTTTCGTCGTAAATACGACGAAGTCCTTTTCTAATTGTGCAAGAAAAGAGCCTCCGTGTGCCCTTAAAAATGCTTAAAATGCAAAATGTTCCCGTCAATACGCCCAAACCACTTTTACTCATTCCCAGGCCTGCTTACTTCAAGAAAAAAAATTCTTTTAACTTCTTACTTAAAGAAAAGCAAAATAATTCTAACAAGAGCAATTGTTTTATTAACATGCTTGGACTATAAGCTTGTTTCTCCGTGACTAGATTTCACAAGAAGCACAGATAAACAGCTACATACATATATGAACATCAACAAGCAAGGTTTTCAGGTGGCAGATACATTTTACTGACGAGTACAATACATGGAAGGGTGTGTTAAGAAACAACTGAACAGACGTTAAAAATGCAAACACATTACAACTACAAAACCTTTTGAGTTTGACAATGGTTTGATTTTCTTCTCCAAAATGTATAATCATGAAAATATTGTATTTATCCATGGTGGTACGTGTATAATATCCTGAAGGCATTCCAATACTTTATGCACATACTTCATGCACACTTGAAAATAAACACTGTAACTGTTATCATCACTAATACATTGAAAGCGTACACAACTGATTTAAATTTAAAGAAGTAGCTGTTGTGACCAAAATAAAATCACCGAGATCAATTGCTTCCTTCTTAATTTCTTCATTTACCGTAGTCGTGATTCTTCCCTATTTCACTAATACTGAATGAACTGTTAAGTACAGTAGTACCTGCCATATCCGGTCACCCATTAGTCATTGCAAAGGTGACCGCAAATATCAGGTGGCCGTTCATTACAGGCCCCCTCCTCCTCCAAAAAACCCCAAAAAACACGATCAAGTTTTCATGAAGAAAAGAAAGCGATCATCCACGAGCCGCCGATTCATTGTCTCTGTTAGTTTTGCTTTCGTTTATACATCTTAATTATTTGCGTGTTTAACTCGATCGTCCTGGCTAAGCTATTGTTTCGTATGTTTCTATGTGTGTTGTTTGGATTATTATATATGTATTTGAGTGTCAGATAAACAAGTGTTTCAAACTCACATCAACTGTGATCGATCCGGAAGTGACTGCCGTAAATGTACATGTATGCGCATGTCTGTATTTACAGTTTGCGCATGCGTAAGTATTCATGTCGTCTGCTCGTGCTGTGCCGTCTGTGCACACAACACACACCACAGGCGCTCGCCCGCGAAAGTGACAATTGGCCGTTAAGTGGCCGCTCCTGTCGAGTAAGAGGGGCACCTTAGGGCAAAAATCAGTGACCGTTGACCACGTCAGACAGGTTAACGGCCATTAAGAGTCAATTATAGAAGGAAAACTCATTAGTCATGGGAAAGCTGGCCGCTCCGGGTAGGTTCACGCCCACGAAAGGGCCGGAAATGGAAGGGACTACTGTATGAGTGTTAACTTAATTAAGAACAGCAAAATATTCTCTTGTTCAAAAGGCCTAAACATTCTGCTTGAAAGTTAAATATTCATAATGACCATGAAAACATCATGGTCAACATCAATGTTGATTACAGCAAAAATAAAGCAAGTAATATGAAGGGACTCCAAGAACACTGAGGAAAAAGGAATTTCTCCTGAAAATATAAAACACGAGTTCATTATGGCAGTTAACTGCATGTGAACTAAAAACGTGAGAGAATGATTATAAAGAATGGTCAAAGTTAAACTGAAATGGAAGACAAGTTGCGTAAGGCGAAATTACTACATTTAGTCAAGCTGTGGAACTCACAGAATGAAACGGAACGCACTGCATTTTTTCACAATGACCGTAGTCCGCCGCTAGTGCAAAAGGCAGTGAAAGTGACGAGCCTGCTGCCTAGCACGCTTTACTGTACCTCTCTTCGTTTTAACTTTCTGAGCGTGTTTTTAATCCAAACATATCATATCTATATGTTTTTGGAATCAGGAACCGACAAGGAATAAGATGAAATTGTTTTTAAAACGATTTCGGAAATTTAGTTTTAATCATAATTTTTATATTTTTAGTTTTTAGAGCTTGTTTTTAATCCGAATATAACATATTTATATGTTTTTTGACTCAGAACATGATGAAGAATAAAATAAAAGTAATTTTGGATCGTTTTATAAAAACAATAATTTTAATTACAATTTTCAGATTTTTAATGACCAAAGTCATTAATTAATTTTTAAGCCTCCATGCTGAAATGCAATACCGAAGTCCAGCCTTCGTCGAAGATTGCTTGGCCAAAATTTCAATCAATTTGATTGAAAAATGAAGGTGTGACAGTGCCGCCTCAACTTTTACAAAAAGCCGGATATGACGTCATAAAAGACATTTATCAAACAAATGAAAAAAACGTCTGGGGATTTCATACCCAGGAACTCTCATGTAAAATTTCATAAAGATCGGTCCAGTAGTTTAGTCTGAATCGCTCTACACACACACACGCACAGACACACACACACACACATCACATACACCACGACCCTCGTCTCGATTCCCCCGCTATGTTAAAACATTTAGTCAAAACTTGACTAAATGTAAAAAAGCACAATATGTTTTTTAATTAAGACAATAACCCTTAAGAAATGTTACGAATGTCAAAACTGGTTTCAGTGCTATTTTAAACATTTAAGATCCAACGAGTGCAGTGTATGGCTGCCTAAATGGCGGGGTAAAGAACGGTTATACATGTATAAGCCGTGGGAATTTCAGCTCATGATAGACTCAGAACTTTATTCCAAAAGGATAAAGGTTTTAGGCAAAGCCTATTCTTCCAGAAGAAGAAGAACAAGCACATTTAAGAACAAGCACTACTGATAATACAATAGCAGTAACAGCTAGGTTTTCCTCCAAAAAGTATCAGAGGACAAAATGAATGCCAAACATTGCAATGAATAAAAGAATTCACGTGGAGTTGATGTTATCTGACATTTTCAGACAATTGTAAGATAAGAAGAGGAGACCAAACATCAAAGGCTTAATGAAAACTACATGATACAAGAAATGTTGAAAGATAAAAACTTTTTTGACATCATAAACCGAATTGAGTAAGAAAGAAATAACATATCTGTAGGTAGGTTTTATACACTTTTATTTGTTTACGATACGATTACATTTGGTAAAGCATAATACTAGACTATTTACTAGAAAGCAATCACAATTTGTGAAAACATACACATGAATGCCTCTACAGCAAGCAATTTAGACACTCTCTGTTTAAATAAACATCAGCAGTCACATTCTTTTTCAGGTTACTATAGTATGCAAATGGATAATACAAAATGAAGACATGCACTGACATATATATGCGTCACCTCAAAAATACACATACACATACATGTATGATCTGGATTTTTTAACAGGATTAGCTTTTGCCAAACAGAAAGCTTTTTCAGCAACTGAGTTTAAATTGCCCCAAACAAATATTTCAAGAATAATTAAACTCTGACTTTTTTCATGTGAGCTTAACAGTTCCGAATGAGAATTGTCTCTATGCCAGTAATACATCCCAATAAAATAATGCACAATTCAACCTGTTACATGTGACATCAATCACACACACTGTAATTAGCAAAATGTCCCTATAATGCCTTTGTAGGAAGCAAACGTCTTTTCTGAAAATAGTTCCAACACTCAGCAGTTATTCAGCTTGTATGCCACTCTGATGAAAGGATACCTCAAATCAAAACAAAAAATCTTTTTTGTCATCAAGTGATCTATCTAATGTACCTGTCATGAAAAGACACATGCAACATAAGGACATTAATTTATGGTTGGTCCCAAATTGTTACTCCAATTTGTGCACCACTCTTACTTTTAGATAAAATGAGGTATACATTTTGAAATACTAATTTTTGAGGCTTAGAGCATTTAGCATTGAAGGCAGGTAAGATTTATTTATTTATTTATTTGGTGTTTAACGTCGTTTTCAACCGTTCAAGGTTATATCGCGACGGAGGAAAGGGGGGTGATGGGATAGAGCCACTTGTCAATTGTTTCTTGTTCACAAAAGCACTAATCAAACATTTGCTCCAGGGGCTTGCAACGTAGTACAATATATTACCTTACTGGGAGAATGCAAGTTTCCAGTACAAAGGACTTAACATTTCTTACATACTGCTTGACTAAAATCTTTACAAACATTGACTATATTCTATACAAGAAACACTTAACAAGGGTAAAAGGAGAAACAGAATCCGTTAGTCGCCTCTTACGACATGCTGGGGAGCATCGGGTAAATTCTTTCTCGTCCCAACCAATATGGGACTCCCCCTAACCCGCGGGGGGAAGGTAGGTAAGATATTCAAAGGATTTGTCACTTCAGCTTATCATGCATATTATAATCACAGAAGCAACATCAACAAGCGTTCAAGTTTTCAACAATTCCTACCTAAACAGCCCAGTCCTCAACCCCAGCTTCCAACAATCTTCATTCATGCAAAGTATATAATTATATGTCTTGGGAAGAATCACAACGATCAATAAATTCACAGGGTTACACTTATAACAACAACAACAACAAATCACGACTTAGCTCAAAATCCCAGCTGCAATTAATCTCCACAGGTATAACTGTCCCTCAGCAGTAGAAACGGTACTGTACAGTCTGAAAACATCGCAACTTGCCAGCTATTACTCGTCTAAAGGATGCACAGTTTTGTTTAATTTTTTTCTTCTCTTTTCCCGCTGTTCGTTTTATGTTTGTGTTGTAGCAAGAACTTATATATCTGTAAGAAATAACCACATGGACCTAACGATATAACCCTTCTGTATTAAAGTTTTTGAGTTAGAGTTCAGGTTTTTCTTCCATCTGAAGCAGGCTGCAAAGCTAGGTTGGTTTATTGGGTCAGTACCGGTCATTACATCAAAGCTTTCCATCCATTTCTCGTCTCTTCACATGGCACAGTTGTTCAGGTTAAGCTCCTACATGTATATTCAAAGCAGGCTGCATGAACTATGCCGGCGGTTGTGTTGCTGGTGGTTGTGTGGCTGGCTTGTTGGGTTGCATGCCTCGCATCTTGTAGTAGTCTGTCACCTGCTTGGGGATCTCTGCCAGCACAAAGCGTGCAAGCTCCACGGAACTGCTCTGTAACCAAGAAAAAATGTACACAGGTTACCGTTTCATGTCCTAAAAATCATATGCTCACAATATATTGACTGTCCTCCTGTGTCCTGCCTATGCGGTTTCTCCCCTCCCCCCAATCCTCACCTCTTTTCTTCCTCCCATCCAAGATGACCGTTCCATATTAGAAAGATGTTCAAGCGGATATTACGTCATTCTTAAACAAAACTGGCTAAATATTCACAAAAGTAAGACGGAACACAAAACCTTTACACAACATATGGGCTGGAAAACACCACCATGGGTGAAGAAGTGTCTGCAAGGGTTAGCAGAAAATAACCTTTACTGTCTTCTTCATGTGCAATGATTGTGAAAATCTTTTTTTTTTACCATTTTTAGACATTCCCATTCAGCGGAACTCCCCGATTCAGACCCCCCCGTTTAAGACTTCCCCCTTTTTAAGACCTCGGTTTTTCAGAAATTCTGTGCATAACCGTTGTATGTTTACTCCCATTTTAACCCTTAGGCTGGTTGTCACGACATATGTCGCGCTACTTTACGTATACTGTCACCTGGTTGTCACGACATATGTCGCGCTACTGGCTCAGTCTGTTTGGTCGGTTCCGATTACCTCCCATAGATGCGAAAACCTATATGACCGTTTTTCTTTATTTTTCTCTCTGTTAATTCACCAGTGGCTATGTAACATGTGTTACAGAATTGCACTAGTGTAAGGGTTAAGACTCCCTCCTTTTAATGACCTTTTTTCCCCCATATTAGTTTCAGGTCTTAAAAGGGAGTTTTATTTTACATATATATGCACAAAAAAGAATCCCCAAACTTACCCTCTTGAAGTCCCGGAAGGGTACAAACTGCACAATGTCCCGTTTCACAGGCTCCCCATTGGGCGCTTTGAGAACACCATCGTCACCATCTAACATGTCCATGTCCGAGAAGTCTGCGTTGCCGATGCCAACGATGATGAGAGACATGGGGAGGCGGGAGGCTTGAACGATGGCCTGGCGCGTGTTGCTCATGTCACTGAGAACACCGTCAGTCAGCAGCAGCAGTACAAAGTATGCCTGCCAACACCAACCACAAATCATACAATTTGACCTCAATGGTAGAAAAAAAGCTAAAAACACAAGTTCAAATACTTCTTCTTCTTCGTTCATGGGCTGAAACTCCCACGTTCACCCACGCTGTTGCACAAGTGGGTTTTTACGTGTACGATCGTTTTTAACCCGCCACTCAGGCCGCCATACGCCTTTTGGGGGGTGGGGGGGGGGGGGGGGGGAATCCCCTCAGTGGTAACGCTAACAAGTGGTATGGGAATGAAGGGAGAGAGTCCAAATCACCCACATCTTTTCATAGCACAACCTTTTCTTTCCTTTTTCTTTTCTTTTTATCACAAGCTACATTTCATTCGACAGCATTTGTAAGAAGTGTACATATTTTTGTTGCGCAATGGGAAGGGGAAAAGCAGGGCAACATACAGCTCTCTGCCTTGACTGCTTTGATATGATAAAATGAATGGACTAGAAGGCTGGTAGCATTAAGCAGTCAACAAAACTACATTTTTCTACATGAAAACGGCTGCATAACTCCAGAAACCAAGAGTGTCCTCTGTTCTCTGCCCCATTTTATTCTATTCGTACACAGATTTCAGTCACTGGAACAAAGCGTATGTATTTGTCCACTCCGTTTTTCAAACATACAGTGGAACCTGCGATGAAAGGACACCTTGGGACCAGCTAAAAGTGTCCCTACATTGTAGGTGGCCTTTCATGACAGGTATACTTTGGTGGAAATAATATTAAAAAAAAGGGACAAGAGAAAGTGTCCTTTTAAGGGAGGTGTCCTCTCATTGGAGGATCCACACATCACAGGTACCGCTGTAAAACCATCTCTCATGCAAATGTTTTACTCACATGGGCTCCTTTCTGTGGCTCCTCTCTCTGTGCAGCTGCAGCGAAGTTAGCAACATGGTTGATGATGGGGGAAGCATTGGTGGGACCGTACAGCTGTACCCGCTGGATACAGTTGTAATAGGCCTGCAGCACTCCGTCAATCCCTGCAGGAATGACAAAGAACAAAATTTTTAATGTTTGACTGTTCATTAAGATAAATGTTAAGCTCTTCGTCTTCTTCTTCTTCTGCGTTCATGGTCTGAAACTCCCTCGTACACTTATGTTCTTTGCACGAGTCTTTACGTGTATGACCGTTTTTACCTGCCATTAAGGCAGCCATACGCCGCTTTTGTGGGCTCACTCTTGTCAGCTATTATGTGCGCTACTCTAAGGCAGCTATCATTCAGAGATAATTTACATACACAGTAGTATATGTTTCAACCTTAAATAACTGAGGAACTCAGAAATATAAAGGGCCAAATTCCAGCCAGAATTATTCTGAATGAGCAGCTTGCTCAAATTCTCAGATGTTTGCATTTTGAGCACTCAAACATTTTTTTTTTTTAAATAGTCATCTCTTTATGTACTAATCGTGAGTACGATGAAACCCTCCTTTTAATACCCCCCAATTTCTTCTTCTTCTTCTTCTGCGTTCGTGGGCTGAAACTCCCATGTACACTCGTGTTTTTTGCACGAGTGGAATTTTACGTGTATGACCGTTTTTTACCCCGCCCTTTAGGCAGCCATACGCCGTTTTCAGAGGAAGCATGCTGGGTAATTTCGTGTTTCTATAACCCACCAAACTTTGACATGGATTACAGGATCTTTTTCGTGCGCACTTGGTCTTGTGCTTGCGTGTACATACGGGGGGTGTTCGGACACCGAGGAGAGTCTGCACACAAAGTTGACTCTGAGAAATAAATCTCTCGCCGAATGTGGGGACAAACTCACGCTGACAGCGGCCAACTGGATACAAATCCAGCGCGCTACCGATTGAGCTACATCCCCGCCCCTATACCCCCCAATTTAAGACTCCCTCCCTTTTAAGACCCTGTTTTCTCAGACTTTATGTTCCACTGTATGTTGACGTCAAATTCCAAATACACTTTTTGAACTGACAGTGATTTACTCACCGGCACAGTATGGGTTTTGTGGGTTGAAGTTGATGGCAAACTCATGCATCACCTCCGGATTGGGAGGAATCTTGGCACCGAATCCTAATGCTGGAAACATCTTGTCTCTGCATCCAAACAGTAAAGCAATATTAACCAGACCTGGGAACCCCAGTTTTGCACTAGTAGTATTCTCAAGCAAACTTGGTGTATTTTCAGAAAAATGAGCGTACACCACTCAGCATTTGAACATCCATGATTCAAACATGCTTCACACGCACCCGTTGCACTGTTTAAGTTTACCAGTACATTTTAAAAAATGATTCTTTCAATGTTTACTGACAAAAACTGTAATTATGTGTCAAAATACTGCATCAGCTTCGGGATGCGCTTGTAAAGAAAAGTAGTCTAGGTATTTTTCTCGTCGTATTTTTTTTCCACTGACGAACTGCTTGTATTCTAGACAATAAATTGAACAATGCGTACGTACAAAATACCGCAAAATCGTATGGGTTCCCAGGTCTGATTAACAATAAGCAAATGAGAATTTGTGCATTTTCATGGAACTTTATTCTCATCCCTTTGTTTTACATACCATTTTCATGAGAACTGCCAAATATCATTCATCAACAGCTGAAACAAAATGTGAAACACACACACACACTGACACACACATCATCAGAAAAGGTTTGAAAATGATCAATAAATTAACATTTTCAACCTGTGAGTGATAATTCTCACAATTCTGTAATAGCAGTTTTTGAACAGTTTTAATTTTCCCAACGCAAAATACAGAAGCTAGATAATATCACCTTTCCATACCAGCCAGCAAGTCTTTTTCATAAACAACAAGAAAACTTGGTTGGAAAACTTGCAGTCTTAAAACCATATGAAAACTCACGTGTCATAGTCCTGGCAGACGTCCCCCACTGCACGGATGGCTTGCATGTATTCGTTTGGCTGGTTAGGACTGATGTAATGCAGAGATGTGGGTTTGGATGGATGGCCATTAGATCCGGTAAAGTCAATGCCAACCTGCATGCAGAAGAGGAATTAGAATATGTGCAAAGCCATGAATTATATCACATAGGTCACCAAATAAATATATTGACTGTAAGGGAAGAATTTCATTGCAAAGGATGCAGGAGAGAGGCCATAATATTAAATAAAATCAAGCTATTCCTGCTACAGCGAATCACCCTTTATAAGACTCCCACGAATCTGACAAAATCAAAATGGTGTTACATGGGGGTAAATTTACAAATCTTATAAACAGAAATCTAAAAAAATTGTTTTTTAAGGCTCTCAATAGGGCAAGATATAGTCTATAATCTAAAGGCCGTGAAAGGTGAATGCTCGCCTAATAGGCTACTGGGCTTTACTGGCCGATGTGAATGCGTTATATATTGTGTGTAAAAAATGTCTGTTTGTCTGTCTGTCTGTAAAAAATTCCATTTCAAACGGCAGAAATTAATATGTAAGCGCCTAGGGCTATATCTAGATTAGGTGCATAAAAATGATCACAATAATAATAATAATAATAATAATCAGTAAGTTTTAAAACGGGGGTTCCACTGGCAAAGAACCGTCTCCAGCCAGTAATCCTTGACGCAAAAAAAAGGAAGTTGCTTTTCGTCTAAATTATGCACAGCTGTGGTACTGCAGGGTTTCATTTACTAGTGCGCCCTGCGCCATTGGCACATTAAATTTGAAAATGTCCCATCATAATTCCCTTCAGTGCGTCAAAGGGCGCATTGAGATAACGTACCACTGCACCACCGGCACCAAATGTACACTTTACATCGGATTACACACACACACGCACAAACAGAGATAACACAATATAGCGGCTAATTCTCAGATGGCACCATATTGCACCATTTTGCGTCTTTGGTCAAAGCGCTACTTGCCTTCGACTATGTCCCATCGGAATTTGGTAGAGGGGGACAAATGTCCCATTGCCTTTTTCTCCCAGGCTAAACCCTGGGTACTGTAAATAATTTTACTGTAAATATTTGTTTCTACTGATCAGAATATTAGGTTATTTCTATACAATAAGCTCCTGATAAGTGTGACAGTTATAGTCATAGCTCTTTTTAAAAGTGAATTAATTTAAAGGGAGGTAACTGATGCCAGAAGGTGTGCACACATTAAAGCTTGTCTCAGCACAAGTTTTTATTTAGTTCTCAAATAAAACTATCAAATGAGCTGATTTACTGAACAGCTATGTCTGTATACTAAATGAATAACAGGAATTGCCTTCAATTTTTTTTCATTCATACAAATATTGGGAGGAATACTCACTGTAAAATTTATCTGCATTCCCCCAAAAATGTAGTCGAGGAAGGTGTAAGTTTTCACCAGCTGAAATAGACGAAAAATGCTTACAATATGAAACCTTTTCACCTACCACAAAATCTAAAGTAAACAAACAAAACACAGCTTCTTACACTTCAAGAACAACACACAATACTTCTGCTAAACGGTGCACCTGATTCGTTCATCAAAAAGTTTATTTATGAGCAGATTTTTTTCTTTTTCAAAGCACAACAGACAACCTTTTGGAAATAAATCTTTCGGGATTTGTGTTGGTTGTGCCCCTTTGAAACAATGAGGCAAAGTGGGACTTGTATATCACAGTCACCCCTTCTTTAACCTTTACACTGGTGCAATTCTGTAACACATGTTACATAGCCACTGGTGAATTAACAGAGAGAAAAATAACAAAAAACGGTCATATAGGTTTTCGCATCCATGGGAGGTAATCGGAACCGACCAAACAGACTGAGCCAGTAGCGCGACATATGTCGTGACAACCAGGTGACAGTATACGTAAAGTAGCGCGACATATGTCGCGACAACCAGCCTAAGGGTTAATCATTCAGAACTCACTTTACATGATGACAGCATCACGATGCCAGAGTTGGTGTAACTTTTCTTCTTCGCCTTTTTCTGAGGGTTGATGCACGGCCATGACATCTGCACACGATCAAACAGCATAAAATCATTGCTAAACCTACATAAGTCATCAAACAAAAACATTTGCACTACCTGAATGCTGAATTCATTAAGGAACGACACTTCAACGAGTGCTGTTTTGATGTGTCAGTATAAAGACACCAATCACCATGATTTAACCCCTTCACTGCCCAGCACGTACTAGGTACATGGTCATGTTTGGTTTGTCATACGCCCATACACGTCTAGTACGTGGCATTTACATCAGCACTTTTCAGGACATTTGTGAAAACTAAATGGGAGGTAACCACTGTCCAACTTCTTGTAGGGGTTTAAACACAGTTCTTTCCCATTGACCGTTCAGATAAGTTAGTACCACGTGGGGAAAACTTATTTAGAAGTTTTTTCCGATCTATAAAATTCAAAATGGCGGCCGAAAGTCGGACATCAACTCGTAGACCTGTTTTCAAATGATACAGTGTTCTGGAAGCTCTACAAGAAGTGATTTATGGATTACCACACAGAAGAATACTGTTATGGACTGTAATGTGAGTACCTGATGTTTGACACCAGTTTTAGCTGTGTTTTCTGCGGTTTTACGTCCTGCAGTGTGTGTGTGAAAGTTTGGAAACTGTAATTTTTGACAAAAATGCTCATTATATCGATTTTTCCTATAACAATCAGAAATAAAGTCCAATGATCATGTTATCACATAATAGCCAAGGGTGTAAGCAAACCACATGCCAAAGATCTAAGAGATATCTCAATAAATGATTGAGCAGTGAACAGATTAGTGAACCTACCGAAGAAAGCGAAATTTGCCCTGGCGCACAGCAATACCAAAATGCTGTTATACTGTGGCAGTGAAGGGGTTAACATTATGTTCACTATGCTGTAGTGTAACTTTTGCTTATTACAGTGGCAACCCCCTTTTGAGACCCACTAGTTTAAGAGTCTACCCCTCAAAACATACACATCAGTCAGTGGTTCACCATGATTGCGGTCCTAAGCCAGTCATTAGCAGCATGCTGTTGCTTCGACTCGCTGCCTCATTGTCTGGGGCACAACTTAGTTGTGCCCAGCGCTTGAAAATCCTGACAGAGTTATTTTAATTCATAACAAGAAGAGCAAACGCTCGATCGAGTCACTTTCGCAGTTCTGAATATTATATGAGGCATCAGATGGACAGGAAGAAATTGCTATTCACAACACAATACAGATGTAAATAATTTGATGTAAAGAATAATCCTATAAAGTTTGAATCAAATCCGATGAATAGTTTCAGAGATATGATATTTCAATTTTTTTCCTTCTCGACATACCTGTGACCTTGAAAAAGGTCAAAGGTCACCAAAGCAGACGTCAAAGTGTAGAGGTCACTGGGAGTCACGTTCACATAAAATTTGAGCCCAGTCACTTTTATAGTTTCCGAGAAAAGCCCAACGTTAAGTTGTGTGTTGCCGAACAGAAAAGGCTAGTTATCTCCCTTGTTTTTCTGATAACGTTCGTAAAAGGCTACAGATGTAAATACTTTGATGTAAAGAATAATCCTACAAAGTTTCAATCACATCCGATGAACTTTGTCAAAGATATAAAATGTCTAATTTTTCCTTTGACGCTGACCTGTGACCTTGAAAAAGGTCAAAGGGTCAACGAAACCATCGTTAAAGTGTAGAGGTCATTGGAGGTCACGACTAAACAAAATATGAGCCGGATCGCTTTGATAGTTTCCGAGAAAAGTCCAACGTTAAGGTGGTGTCTACGGACGGCCGGCCGGCCGGCCGGCCGGACGGCCGGCCGGCCGGACAGACTAACACTGACCGATTACATAGAGTCACTTTTTCTCAAGTGACTCAAAAACGTCCAGTATGTGGAATGAAAAGTCAGTTTTTTTTCTCATTATACATGTATCGCTAATATTTACCTTAAACTCATCCCAAGTATTGACTGTCACAAACACAACTTATTTTTTTGAAAGTCAATGATTCAAATGAATACTACAGGAAATAAATAAACAGCAGCAGACAAAGGTTCACCCCACCTCTTGTTGAGATGCTTTCAGCATTTCTTCCAGTGTGGCAGTGAACCCTCCGATGTAGTCATGGGATCCATCACTGTCCCAGTCATACACATCAAACTGCACACCACAAGCATGAATTCAACAATAAATCAATCAATAAATCAATCAATAAGTCAGTCAATCAATCAATCAATCAATCAATCAATCAATCAATCAATCAATCAATCAATATCGAAGTAGCCGCCTAAGTTGCAAAGCGAGTGTCGTCAGTCGTCCACTCAGGCTGGAGGATGCTTACCATCCATTCAGAATAGATTCAGCTGTATTTCAAACAGACGTGTCGATACGGATGCTACCAAGCCTGCGAGACGAACGGTTCGGATGCCACACAGTTAGTTTGTGGCTAGTTTTGGGCAGTCCGTCTCAAACGTACGGGCGAAACCGATGGTGTATCTTGGCCTTTAGTGAACATGCATGCAGGGGTGTGTGTAAGTGTGTCTCTGTGCATTTGTGTGTGTGTGGGAGTGTGTGCATTTGTGTGTGTGTGGGAGTGTGTGCATTTGTGTGTGTGTGGGAGTGTGTGCATTTGTGTGTGTGTGGGAGTGTGTGCATTTGTGTTTGTGTGGGAGTGTGTGCATTTGTGTGTGTGTGGGAGTGTGTGCATTTGTGTGTGTGTGGGAGTGTGTGCATTTGTGTTTGTTGGAATGGGCTGTAACATGGTTATCATGTAGACTCATACCTTGATGGTCTGTTTCTTGTTGCCACTGCAGAGAGTTGACATTGGCAATTCAAAAGGACGCCAGCTTGGATTAAGGTTGTTTTTCACCACCTAAAATAAGAAGTTCTGTCTTCACAACTGAAGTCTAAATGTTTCACTGAAGAAGGAAAGTCAGTTAACTGTGTGTCAATATTTTACAGTAATTTACAATAAACAGATGGAAGTGAATCAGTAAGAAGTAACAAAAGTCATTCAAGCAAACAATAACCAATGTCAATGAACAGATGTATCAAATAACAAAGCTAGAAATAAAGCATATACTTTTGAATCAGTTTCAATTTCTGATTTAAATCAGTTTCAAAATCCCGAAGAAGTCAGAGACACGCTGTCAAAAATTTGATGAAGAATTTACCAAAACTGGTTTCTTTCTTGTTTTCTTTCAGTTTCAATGTCTGAATTGCCCAATTGGTGCAAATGAATACAAATATTTGTAGTACTGACCTCTGTTCTGTGGACCACCTGCCAGCTGCCATCAGACGTGGCTCGCTGCACCTCCAAGAAAGGATCGGATTTGCCCAGAAAATCCTAAAAGAAGCACACACGCAATGACAATTCTTTATCTAACGAGGGTAATAGATTAAGCAGTAATCTGCTTTTTTACATCTAGCTCTCACCCTACAGAGGGACTAACTAAACACACACAATTAGAACAGCTAGAGTTCAAGGCAAAGATATAGAAAGGAGGCACAGAGTGGAGAGAACATGTACAGACAGATAGAAAAGTGAAAACACAAAGAGACCGAGACTGAGTGTTTTCTTAATACTAAATACAGGCATGCATGGAGTGAGAAATTTATACCTGTTATTAGAACTTTAAGATTATTCCTATCACTTCTTTTTCTTTTCTTCGCCAGAACATCTGAAACTTAATACATTGCACTCTCAGTAAGAAGTTCTAGCTGTTCAAGTCTGAGCCTTAAATGCTGCTGATAATAACCAAACCCAGGTTCATCACCACAGAAATTGTCGAACATATACAAACATACAAAAAAGAAGGATATACATCTGAACATGTACTAAACGTATCATAATTGAATTCATGTGGATCACTACATTTCATAATACATCCCTTTAAAAAACGATATATATATAATTATATTTAGTTCCAGCACATAATATGACCTCAAGAACACGGTGAGCAAAATACCTTTTTATCCAACTTCTTGGCGTGAAATGTCATGGCAACTCTCTCAGTTCCTTCTTTGATCTCTTCAGCACGAATCTGTTCAAATACACAAACTCGTCAGTTTCAATAAATTCTTTTGCTAAAGACTGAAAACACTGAATAGTTCTCAAACTTACTCAAGCCAAAGGCACATTCCTTCCCCTGTAAACGATTCAGCTCACCATCTTAGATCTGGACAGGCTTTTACAGCATCCCTCCACTCAGACACATACCAAAAATCAACATCCTTACATTACTGTCTGTGCATAGTTAGAATGTGTATTGAATTAAATTAAAACAAGAAGAGCAAACGCTCGATCGAGTCACTTTCGCAGTTCTGAATATTATATGAGGCATCAGATGGACAGGAAGAAATTGCTATTCACAACACAATGAGTCACGTTCACATAAAATTTGAGCCCGGTCACTTTTATAGTTTCCGAGAAAAGCCCAACGTTAAGTTGTGTGTTGCCGAACAGAAAAGGCTAGTTATCTCCCTTGTTTTTCTGATAACGTTCGTAAAAGGCTACAGATGTAAATACTTTGATGTAAAGAATAATCCTACAAAGTTTCAATCACATCCGATGAACTTTGTCAAAGATATAAAATGTCTAATTTTTCCTTTGACGCTGACCTGTGACCTTGAAAAAGGTCAAAGGTCAACGAAACCATCGTTAAAGTGTAGAGGTCATTGGAGGTCACGACTAAACAAAATATGAGCCCGATCGCTTTGATAGTTTCCGAGAAAAGTCCAACGTTAAGGTGGTGTCTACGGACGGCCGGCCGGCCGGCCGGCCGGACAGACTAACACTGACCGATTACATAGAGTCACTTTTTCTCAAGTGACTCAAAAATTAAAAAAAATTAATTTATAAAAAATTTGCACAGGAAGCTGTCGGATGTTATTTTTTGGTATGTATCCATGGCGATATGTATGTATCCAAATGGAGGGATGTTAGACCCTAGCATGATTCAACAGTGTACATTGCATGGAGCAGTAAAATTTGAATAGATACTCAGCCAACCTATGCAATAAGCAATTGTTCTTTAATTTGATTTGGTAGAAAGAAATTATTTCCTTGTACAGGATTTTACTGTGCCTCTTTAGAAATTATCCTTTTATTTTCAATTTTGTAAAATGTGAAAAACGAATCTATGTGTATAAGATGTACAAAACCACAAACAGCAAGTGCACTTACAGTAATCACACCCTTCCCTGCCTTATGTCCATTCCGCAACAGCAATGGTTTTGTGAATGGATTATTGGACACAACCTGAAATACAGATGTATTTTCTAAATTAATACAAGACATGTCACTGACAAAATCCATAAGCACAATTACATCAAATAACACTTTTACAATCAGCACACACAAAAACCCCATTGAAAGCATCCTTCTTGTAGTCTGACGCAAGGGTCTAGGACTCTTTCAAATTTAAATAAAGGTACGCGCCCTGAGACTCTCCACTTGAAACATCTTTGAGAAGCTGTGAAGACTCTGAAATTATTACAGGAGCTAGTGTCTAGAACCCCCCAGAATGAAACTTAAATTTCAGGTTGCAGGACTTCTCAGACGAAAATTCCATGTGATTCAGGCATGAAACACTGGTACTAACCTGACCGAGCGTTGTTTCAATCTGTCCCAGAAAATCATCATCGCTGAGCTCTGGGGTGATGTTGTCAATGTCGTATATAGCAATCTTCACCTTCTGTACCTCTTCAAAGAAGAAGTTCACCAAAAACGCCCTTGAGAATCGGGGGTCCAGACAGTTTTTCACATTCTCTGTGCGTCCTAGCTGTAATGACAGAGATCAAATTAAATGATAAACAAACTTCATATTTATCAATATATAACATCAACATTTTCTAGAGTTGACTCTTAGCATGTATTTCCTTGGACATCTAATAAAACAAATTATAACACCAGAAAAAGTGAGAACACAGCGGGACGGTGCTGTAGAACTTATAAGACAAAGATATTTAATTGCCATTAAAAAAATAGTGAAAAAAAGGTTTTGTCATGAGTGCACATAACTGAAAAAACCTGTATCAATTTAAACCTTTTACACCTAACAGCGTGTCTTCTTCAGCAAAATGCACCCAACTTCCAAAACTGTGTCTACACAACAAATTCTATTTCAAAACCCAGACTAGCCCAGTTGTTGTTAGGGTTTTTTTTGGCAAGACGTGTACATGCACATAAACTGAGTGATTATTTTTGTTGCAATATACTCACCTCTTCATACCTCCCATTTCTGAACATGTAAAGCACAGCGCAAGGGTCAGACTTGGACATGACATCTTTGTCTAACAAGCTGCGGCACTCCACTCGTAGCTCCACTTTGGACGTAAACTGATCCTGGCCAGGCCTGGCCGGGGGTCTACCGGCTGCACCCCCGACGCCCTGGGGAGCCGCAGCAGGGTTGTATCCACCCTGAGCAGGGGGAGGAGGATTGTAGCCACCACCCTGGCCATAATTTGCTGGAGGCTGGCCCTGGGGAGGCTGCTGAGCTCCATATCCTCCTGGGGGTTGCTGAGCTCCATATCCACCTGGAGGTTGCTGAGCTCCAGACGCTCCATACCCTCCCGGAGGCTGTTGAGCTCCATACCCGCCTGGGGGCTGCTGAGCTCCATAGCCTCCTGAAGGTTGCTGAGCTCCATACCCTCCTGCAGGTTGCTGAGCTCCATACCCGCCTGGAGGCTGCTGAGCTCCATACCCTCCTGGAGGCTGCTGACTTCCTTGCCCTTGCTGACCAGATGGTTGCTGACCTGGGTAGCCTCCTGGTCCTTGCGGAGCAGGTGGCCTTTGGGCTCCATACCCTCCTGGTGGTTGCTGAGCTCCATACCCTCCTGGAGGTTGTTGAGCACCGTACCCTCCTCCTGGCTGTTGGGTTGGGTACCCTGGACCTGACTGTGTGGGAGGTTGGCCTCCGTATCCTCCCGATGGTTGCTGTTGCTGGCCTCCTTGAGGATATCCAGGCTGACTTGCACCTTGTGGGTAGCCGGGAGGACCCCCTTGAGGGTATCCTGGCTGATTTGGTCCTGTGGGATACCCAGGTTGAGAAGCCTGGGGGTAACCTGGAGGATTTTGCCCTGGCTGTTGACCAGATGCTGGGTACGGTGGTGCAGACATGTTACTGGTCGGTTGATAACTTGTTAATTGATTTGACTGATAGGGTGCAGATGGACTTTGACTGAGTTGAGGATACCCTGAGGTCTGTTGCGGGTAGGGTGCAGACGGACTATGAGCAGGCTGATTGTACCCCAAACCCTGCTGTGGGTATGGAGCAGATTGACTCTGAGGGAAACCAAAGTTCTGCTGTGGGTAAGGAAGAGTTCCTGCCTGATTACTTTGCTGTGGAAAGCCTACACCACCAGGCTGAGGATTAGGTGCTGATCCTACTCCTTGTGAGAATGCAAGGCCTGCCTGCGGGTATGGCAGTTGGCCCCCTTGAGCATGCTGGGGAAATCCGGGGTAGGGTAAGTTTGCTGGTGGCTGCTGGGGTGGAATCTGCTGTTGTATTCCACTGTATTGTGGCTGTCCATAGAATGACATCCCCTGGTGTGCCAGTTGATGTCAGCCCTGCGGTTACAAGCAGTAAGCACTGGGTAGAACTAGAAGAATATGCAAGCAAAATTTAGAAATACAAGACTTCTAACAATCTGAGGAAATCAGGTCTTAACAAGTCGCGTAAGGCAAAAATACAACATTCAGTC
Organism: Littorina saxatilis; assembly: GCF_037325665.1. Classification (NCBI taxonomy): domain Eukaryota; kingdom Metazoa; phylum Mollusca; class Gastropoda; order Littorinimorpha; family Littorinidae; genus Littorina; species Littorina saxatilis. The sequence goes on from NC_090245.1 coordinate 18,302,190, forward strand.
AAGCTGTCGAACTCACAGAATGAAACTAAACGCACTGCATTTATTCAGCAAGACCGTATACTCGTAGCATCGTCAGTCCACCGCTCGCGGCAAAGGCAGTAAAATTGACAAGACAGAATAACGCGGTAGTGGTTGCGCTGCGCGGGATATCACGCTTTCCTGTATCTCTATTCTTTTTAACTTTCTGAGCTTGTTTTTAATCCAAACATATCATATCTTATCTATATGTTTTTGGAATCAGGAATTGACAAGAAATAAGATAGATCCTAATTTTCATATTTTGAATTTTTACAGCTTGTTTTTAATCCATATATGACATATAATTATATTTATATGTTTTTGGAATCAGAAAATAGTGAAAAATAAGATGAAATTGTTTTTCATTCGTTTAAAAAAAATTAAAATTTTAATTACAATTTTCCGATTTTTAATGACCAAACTCACTAATTAATTTCTAAGCCTCCAAGCTGAAATGCAATACCAAAGTCCGGCCTTTGTCGAAGATTGCTTGGCCAAAATTTCAATCTATTTCATTGAAAAATGAGGGTGTGACAGTGCCGCCTCAACTTTTACAAAAAGCCGGATATGACGTTATCAAAGACATTTATCCAAAAAATGAAAAGAACATCCAGGGATATCATTCTCAGGAACTCTCATGTAAAGTTTCATAAAGATCGGTTCAGTAGTTTACTCTGAATCACTCCACACACACACACACACTCACAAGCTATAAATTATAATTGGTCAATACACAATTTGCTTCCCTGTCTCAGTGTTTGAAGTTATTTATGATTTACTGGTCATTGCAGTACTTTCGTAGTTCCGTATTATGCTGTAAAATTTTCACTCTGTCAATAAGCTTAATATCTTAAAGTTATTCACAACTGATTTCTCTGTCAATATTGCAGTCAGAAGATTCCAAGTTTGACTAACCATAAAAACAAGATCATCCTTCAAGTTTAAAAGATGTGCTCTGTTCACTTTTAAATCAAAGCTCATAACGTATGTAAAGACTAAAGTGATCCATGGATCTCATATACACATGTTAGCAAAACTAATTCCAATCACTTTCGAATAAACATTGAAAGATTTGTACAGTACCTTTCTCAACGTTATCCGTAGACTGAATATTATTAACCTGAAAACCACTGGGTTTTTTTCAATTTTGACGCTACGTTCTCAGTAGACGCGCAAACGATCATCACTCTCGTCATTTCTAACGCTCGCAAGCATACGTGGACGCGAATATTGACGTTGAATTCATCAGTTCTGACGACATTGTACAATGCATCCGTTTAATGACAACAAACAAATTCATGCGCATTGGTAATGTATGACGACAGGCCTTGTCTTGCAGCGTGTACTTGCCCAATCTCAAGCCTATTTTAGTATTTAGAGCTTAGATGGATCTATTTTGATCTGAAGGAAAGAAAGGATGGGTGGTATTTCGCAACACATTTCATACAACTACAACACAAAAGTGTACCATTTCAATTGCTTACCTGTTAACCGCTCTAGGTGAATACGCTCTGGAACAGGCAGAGCAATTCTATGCGACAAAGGCGCTAAAGTATATGTTTCTCACATACATTGACTGCAAACTTTGGCAGACGATGGGTTTCATACCGGAAGTGCCCTACGATCGAGCCGCCGCAGAAACTAAAGCGACGTCCAGCACCACGGACCTACATTCTACTGGATGTAGAATGTAGGTCCGTGTCCAGCACATTGTAACTTTGGCAGATATTGAAAATTAAAATGTATGCATAAACATCAATACTAAAAGTAGTATCTTCCTTCTTGGGGAAACTATCTGCAAGCCGCCACAGATCCGCCCAGCATCTTTTCACTGACACACGACACAACAAAGTGAATCCGAGGTAACAGCTGGCCGCCTGACCTATTCTTGCGTTGGCTTGGCTGAATTAATTTCGAGGTTGAGCATAGGTGTCAAATATACAGAATTAATTCTTGAAAACATTGGTGTCAGATACAAAAATAATTTAAAAGAAAAAAATCTCTCCACTATTCCTTGTCCACACATAAAGCGGCTGTCACTGTAGACCAAAGTGAGTGTGTCCAACTTTGACTGAATTGGAAGAATGCACTTATCCCTGGCAAAAGAATAAAAGGATTAATGCATATGATTGACCATGAGAGCATAACTTTGACAGCATGCTGTACTTCGCATATATGGCCCAAAGTCAGAATTGGTGTCCATTTTTGTGACATACAAAATCAATTTTAAAAATGAACATTTTCTTTGTTTTGAAAATAGAGATGTATTTTAGAGCATAAATATGCAAGGAACAGCTATGATTTAAGAAAACTCATGTTTGATCACTTCACAGATTCAGGTTTAAAAGTTTGCAGGAGTTCATAACTTCACACCGTCACAAAATTTAGACTTGTTAAATCATTGTTGCTACATGTATTGGGTCTGTTTTAGACATCTGAGCAAATTGCTACAGCAAATTACTTTGCATTTCAAGCAAGTTAAACTTGTTTTGGCCACGCATGATGCAGATGTGAACTCCATTAATGGGAAGTTCATAACTTCACATAATTTACTTTTATTGGTATAATAAATTTAATTTATACAAACAGGAAACAATTTGTTTTGTTTTTTAATCTGAAAAAGGTGAGCTGGAACATGAAGGTAATTTTTGAAGATGAAGTGTGGAGAAGATTTTTTGGTTATCTGTATTATTTATAGAAATTAATATTGTCACAATTTTTTCACAGCAAATATTGGCATAAGTTATCATTAAATCTACAATTTTGCTGTTTTTGTGCAAAATGTGCTTGAAAAGTACCATCAAAAGGATTTCAATACACCAAAATGTTTGTCTGACTCAAAGAGTTGGCAGAAACTGAAAGTATTTTTAGAATGTCCTAGGAGTTCATAACTTCACACCGTGACATCACAAACTATGGCTAATTCAAACCAAAGTAAGAAAGTGCATATGTCATCTTATTTTCTCTCCAGCTACTCTTTGTAATCAACATACAACTAAGTAATAAAAGTAAAACATTTGTGAAAACAAACGATAACAAAAATCATAAAATGTGAGCGTGCGCATAACTTCACGAGAATTTTTGTTATGTTGGTCTCTAGTACAGTTACTGTATAATATATTTGCAAAACAATGACAAACTGAGAACACAGAGTTATAGTATAGGCTAAAGCTGCACTTATATTACAAAATCAGATTTTAATTGCCAAAATAAAACAAATTGTTTGAAACTTGTGAAAGTTCATAACTTCACATCAATCACACATTTATACTAAAATAACTAACTAAAGTCTCTTGCAAATAATTCTAAACAACTTAATGATTTACTTAACCAAACTCAGTCATGAAAACTGTTACCGAAATCATTATTTAGTTAGTGTTTATGTCAGCTGACTGTGTGTTCATAACTTCACATCATTTATTTAACTGAAAAGCTACGTACTAAAATCTGCTGGTAAATTAAAATAAAAATGACATCAAACTGTAACAGCCTACTCTGGAGAAGAGCAGCACATCATTTGAGGTAGTGATTTAGTGTAGTAAATTAATTATTGTGTATAAATCATACTCATGGCATGTGTTCATAACTTCACACCGTGGGGCTGAGGGTCAGTTGATGTGAAGTTATGTACACCGTGCAGTCAACCCAGATTCATTCTGGAATTATCAAAATGTAATTTTGAGGGTTGATGTTCAGAAAACTTCTTACAAAATGTCCAGATAAAGTCAAATGTACTCTTTTGCTATTAACAAGGCATTATTTTAAACACGCCCTTGAAAAATGAGCTTGAGTTATGTGAAGTTATGAACTTCATGACAAAACGGCTAAGTACTTCAGAAAGAAACAGTCAGCAGCCAGTAGATTCTTTTTGTGATGAAAATCATGGTACAGTGTAATTTGGAAACTGAAAATAGTCATTTTACATATATTTTGGGTTTTGACATGAGTTAGTAACTCTCACATAAAAATAGTGCGCAAGACACAGAGAAAATGGCTAACTAAAGCATACTGCTTGACTTTAGTGACAAAAATTGCTTAGTATCTAAATCTAATGTACTTTTATATGCAAAATTGCTGTTCCACTACAACCTTAACTTTCATGGCTAGCATTTAAGGACAAAAAACACTCTCAGTGGAGATAGTAGGAAAGTTCATAACTTTCTCACAAGAATTTTTTATTTCTCAATTACTCAAACACCAATGAATGAACTTGATGCAAACTTTCAGTGTGACTGCTGCTAGTGGATCCAAATGCATTACAAAGCTAGGTGTTCCCCAACCAGTCAATTTACTCTTTTTATAAGGCAAAAGGTTGGAAAGTTCATAACTCTTTTTTCACAAGAAAATCTGCACGTAAACTTCAAACTACTTTTGAACATGCAAAAACAAGTCAAACAACCCTTTTTATGTTTTATACCTCTGCAAAACATACTGTAAAATACTTTTTTACAAAAATATATCAGGTTTCAATCTTTAATTATTATTTAGAGCTGATCAGTGAACAAAATTGAAGTCTTACGGAAATAGTTATGAACTTTCTGTGAAATTTTGTCTCCCCATTTTCGGCAGGCTCACTGACAAAATTCAAAAACTTTGCTTTGTCAAAGGTACATTTGAGTTTTACTGGCTCAGTGAAAAGTCATTCATGACATTCTGTCCCATAAATATGACAGAGTAGACCATGTTTCAATATGCTGTAAGGTCATGTCACAAAAAATGGCCAAAATGTAGTGCTGCTGACTTCAGATAATGGCGACATTTTCATTAAAAACAACAACTGAGCACACAATGTTTCTCTAGGTGTGTACTTCATACTTTTTTTTACAAGTCTCATTAATCTTTACAAGGATTTTATTTTTCTTTGATGTACAAATCAGGTTAGAGCCAAGGTTGCACAGCTATTTCAGCTGTGGACACCATTTCAGACTTAAGGCCATATATGTAGCAACACAGGGGCAGGGCGGGACCAAATGAGTTGTAAGGGGGGGGGGGGGGGGGGGGGTTCGAAGTTCCTCCTTTTTTGGGGGGGCAAATCAGCGCCGAAGTGGCGAAGCCACAAGGGGGGTCCGGGAAATTTTTTGAAAAACGGTTAAAATCTGTGCAATCTGGTGCATTCTGGGACTTGTTTTGAGGGTTAAGAGCAGCATTGTTTTGGTGCTAAAACTAGTAAAAGTCAAAGCAAGGTAGGCCTACATGCTTTTTCCAGGGGTGGGGTTCAGTTCTACTTTTTTTTTCTTTAAGTTGACGATAACCATAATGGTCTACAATGAAAAGGAAAGATGCTTGATCACATTTGTTTTGAGGGAGACAAGACTGCTGAGAAGGGTTGGGGAGGCCGGAGCCGGACCGGCGGGCCGTGCGGGGAGCAGAAATATGGCTTTCAAACGCATTATCAATCACTGGATTACTATACCCGACCTGTCACAGTAAATAACCCAATAGTGCCAGTTAATGCAATCGTTAAAGGATACTGAACTGATGATTTGGCGGGTCCGTCAGTCTTTGTTCGATATACGATGCAAAACCGTGTCCCGGCCTTTCCTTCTGTATTCCTTTCTTTTGCGCTTATCATTGTCACTTTTAAAGTGGCAATTTCGGACCAAATAACAATTTCAAGACAACTAAGCCTCATAAAACAGTTTATTTTGGTGTGATGGGGGTATTTTCCACTTTTGTTTATTTGTTTGTTTGTTTGCTTAACGCCCAGCCGACCACGAAGGGCCATATCAGGGCGGTGCTGGTGACATATAACGTGCGCCACACACAAGACAGAAGTCGCAGCACAGGCTTCATGTCTCACCCAGTCACATTATTCTGACACCGGACCAACCAGTCCTAGCACTAACCCCATAATGCCAGACGCCGGGCGGAGCAGCCACTAGCGCGGATTGCCAATTTTAAAGTCTTAGGTATGACCCGGCCGGGGTTCGAACCCACGACCTCCCGATCACGGGGCGGACGCCTTACCACTAGGCCAACCGTGCCGGTGTATTTTCCACTCAAGTCACTATAGGCTGCGTCATATCAAGGACAGACGGTGAAAAAACACCAATGCAGTGCTTTATTATCTCGATCATTATGCAAAAGAAAACAGTTACAATGCAATGCGTTACTTGATCACGCTATAATCATCAAAGGCCTGACAGAGTCGCAGTCACCAAGATAACACGACAGTGGGGTCAGATTACGTCCCTTGACAGACACGCCCCCCTGGTGATGTCCCTTAGCGGGACAGCAGACGTACACAAAGTTGACGCGCTGGTTGCTCAAACACTTGGTTGTTTTTCTTACTTAAACGCTGTTGTATGCTAATCAGGTGAAACGTTCGCAATTAAAGGGAGAAGCGATCACCTACTGCGGGGACACTATTCCTTTCCGCAAACTGAAGAAGGAACGTTTTGCCTAAAGAATTCGGTGTGAATATTTGTGACTTAGAGTGATAGATTTTACTTACCTGTATTTATTGTGCAATGTGTTCACTTACCAAGATGTAGCATTCTCGCACAGAGAAAACGAAGAAAGAAAGACAAACTGAAAAGAAAAGACGTTTGCAAAGTTTGGTGGAGGCGATAAATGCGAGTCAACTGATCACAAGCTTGTTGAACTGTAGGCCTACTATAAATGAAAAGAAGAACGTGTTGTAATAAGAATAAGTTTTTAGAGCATAATTTAAAGAGGAGAACATATACAAACTTTGCTCGCCTCAACTGAATTTGATGACGAACTGCGCTAAATATCGATTTTTGCTATCGTCTTAGCTGAATTTAAAATATGACTTCTCTAATAGAACTGTAAAAGGCACGGTTCGCAACCAAAAAAAAGCATTCTCACCGAGCGACGCCATGGCTGATGGAAATCTCACACAGAAATGTGGATACCTCGAAATCAAACAGTCATCAAAAGTGAAAGGACGAAAACTGAAGGTATTTATACGATTAAAAAAAAAGCACTAGCTGTATGTTGATACGTAACATGATTCATTTAATAACATAACAGATGTAAAATTAGCTGATCACGAATATGCAGATTCTGGTGTGTGTGTGTGTGTGTGTGTGTGTGTGTGTGTGTGTGAGAGAGAGACTGAGTGTGTGTGTGTGTGTGTGTGTGTGTGTGTGTGTGTGTGTGTCAGTGTGTGTGTTGTACATCTTAATGGGAGGAGAGGGCGTGGGAGAGAGGGAGAGGTGTGTGCTCAGTAGGATCCACCTGTCGCTCTGTTTTTGTTTGAAGATTTTCTTTATTAGATCATGCAGCTGCACCCCCTTCCTCTCCCTCTCTCTCTTTCTCTTTCTCTCTCTGTCTCTCTCTCTCTCTCTCTCAGTCTCTCTCTCTCTCTATCCCACAATCATACACACACACACACACACACACACACACACACACACACACACACACACACACACACACACACACTCAAACTGAGACCGTGCGCTCTGCGTTTTTTTTCTCCATTCTTCAGTATTTTTATCATTCGTAATTATTATGTTTTTTGCAGTAATTCTATGATTATGTTTGCACACAGATAAAAGGGACATCTGTACATCTATGAGTATAGTAAACCGGCTTTTTCCGTTTTTACATTTAGTCAAGTTTTGACTAAATGTTTTAACATAGAGGGGGGAATCGAGACGAGGGTCGTGGTGTATGTGTGTCTGTCTGTCTGTCTGTCTGTCTGTCTCTGTGTGTGTGTGTAGAGCGATTCAGACTAAACTACTGGACCGATCTTTATGAAATTTGACATGAGAGTTCCTGGGTATGATATCCTCAGACGTTTTTTTTTCATTTTTTTGATAAATGTCTTTGATGACGTCATATCCGGCTTTTCGTGAAAGTTGAGGCGGCACTGTCACGCTCTCATTTTTCAACCAAATTGGTTGCAATTTGGGTCAAGTAATCTCCGACGAAGCCCGGACTTCGGTATTGCATTTCAGCTTGGTGGCTTAAAAATTAATTAATGACTTTGGTCATTAAAAATCTTAAAATTGTAAAAAAAATATTTTTTTTATAAAACGATCCAAATTTACGTTCATCTTATTCTCCATCATTTTTTTTATTCCAAAAACATATAAATATGTTATATTTGGATTAAACACAAGCTCTGAAAATTAAAAATATAAAAATTATGATCAAAATTAAATTTTCGAAATCAATTTAAAAACACTTTCATCTTATTCCTTGTCGGTTCCTGATTCCAAAAACATATAGATATGATATGTTTGGATTGAAAACACGCTCAGAAAGTTAAAACGAAGAGAGGTACAGCGGTTGCGCACGCTCAGTTACTGTACCTCTCTTCGTTTTAACTTTTTGAGCGTGTTTTTAATCCAAACATATCATATCTATATGTTTTTGGAATCAGGAACCGACAAGGAATAAGATGAAAGTGTTTTTAAATTGATTTCGAAAATTTAATTTTGATAATAATTTTTAATTTTTTTAATTTTCAGAGCTTGTTTTTAATCCAAATATAACATATTTATATGTTTTTGGAATCAGAAAATGATGAAGAATAAGATGAACGTAAATTTGGATCGTTTTACATGTTTTTATTTTTTTTTTACAATTTTCAAATTTTTAATGACCAAAGTCATAAATTCATTTTTAAGCCACCAAGCTGAAATGCAATACCGAAGTCCGGCCTTCGTCGAAGATTGTTTGGCCAAAATTTCAATCAATTTGATTGAAAAATGAGGGTGTGACAGTGCCGCCTCAACTTTTACAAAAAAGCCGGATATGACGTCATCAAAGACATTTATCGAAAAAAAGAAAAAACTTCCGGGGATATCATTCCCAGGAACTCTCATGTAAAATTTCATAAAGATCGGTCCAGTAGCTTAGTCTGAATCGCTCTACACACACACACGCACAGACAGACAGACAGACACACACACACACACACACACATACACCACGACCCTCGTCTCGATTCCCCCTCTATGTTAAAACATTTAGTCAAAACTTGACTAAAATTAATGTAAAAAAAGAGAGAAGAGCAAGTGCGATGTATTGATGCATTCCTGTGTCTGTGCAACACATTCAGTGCATAGCACAGAAACAAAAACAATATGTTTTTAGAAGAAACACGTTTAAAAAGCATGTACCTATGGTAAAGTATAAGCTGGAAAGGAGAGAGAGGAGCAAGTGAAATGTTTTCATAAATCCCTGTGCTTTCTGAACGTATTTACTACATAGTTCTAGCAGAAAAACAAAAACAAAATATTTAGAAGAAAAATATAGAAGTTCATGCAGCTGTGGTACAGTACAAGCTGGAGAGGAGAAAGAAGAGCAGGGGGCGCTGGGCTGACAAGGAACGTGACTAAATTCCTGTTTCTGGTCAATGTATACGGAACATGGTACCAACAGGAAAACAACAACAACACGTTTTTGAAGAAGAAGAAAAAGTTTAAAATCCATGTGCCCATGGTAGAGCATACGCTGGAAAGGAGACAGAGATGCAAGTCACTCTTTCTATGCCTGTGTGGGAGCAAGTGCAATGTTTCGATGGGGGCAGCTGGCGATGTCGCCTGGTATCACTAATCACTGGTTTTATCTTGTCCGGCGCGTCGACCTCACATACAGTACAGCGAAACCCCCTTTTTGGTCACGTGATATAAGCAATTGCTTGAGTGCGTGTCCTAGCTGTGTGTTTCAAACTGTTCATGCGAAGAAATTCTGAATAAAATTTTGTTTAAACCAAACCCCCCTTTTAAGACCTCCACAAATCTGAGAAATTCAGGTCTTAAAAAGGAGGAAGTCTTAAAATGGGGGTAAATTTGCAGAGGTTATGAACAGACAATTTCATAAGGCAAGGTCTTAAAAGGGGGGAGGTCCTAAATTTGGGGGGTCTTTAAAGGGGGGTTCCACTGTACTGCATTTCTTGTATGCAGTCTCGCTCCGCTCCTACTTTTTGCCCACTCGAGCTTTTTTTTTTTTTTTTTTTTTTTCATTGTTCTTTTCGTGTTTGTTTAATAGCTGCAAGCAAATCGTTATATGTGGATGTTCTTTCTCCCTTTCCTTCTATATTTCTTTGCTTCTTCGTTTGTTGGCTTTCTTTCTTTCTGGTGGTGGTGGTGGTGGTGGTGGTGGTTGTTGTTGTTGTTGTTGTTGTTGTTGTTGTTGTTGTTGTTGTTGTTGTTGTTGTTTGGCTTTCTTTCTTTATCTTTTCTTCTCCTTGTCTGACTGATTTTGGTTTGCTCGTTGTTCTTTCTTTTTTAAAATGATTTGCAAATGGTAATTTATTTGTTTGCTCGTTGTTTTTATTGTTGTTTCTATTATTTTATTTTATTTGCTTGTTGTCTTGAAAACATCATAGCTCAACCATCAATGTCTTTTCTCCAACATTCTCTTTTTGTGTGTGGGTATGTCATTGGTGAAAACCATAATAAGAAATGGTTCTTCCCCTTTTAGGGAGTTATCGGCAAAATCAGACGCCTCCTAAACTACAAGCAACGTTCTGAAGTCTGCGATCAGGTTCACCATTTTTTTCGAAATGTTCGGGTTGATGCAGTGGGTGCATGGGGTGCTTGTGTTTTTGACTGACTTGTGCCATATGTGTATGGGTACCGGGGCCTGGCGATTGTTTTCTGATACAGATATAATAATTGACATACAAAGGTGTTCCGCTTAAGCTTTCTTGCTCTACGCACCGTTCTTGTTCTACTTGATTTTCTTATACAGTAAAAAAACAAACTTTTATGACAGTTCCCTCCCTCTTTTTTTTAAGACATTGCTTCTGTGGATTTTCTGTTCATAACTTTTGTATATTTGCCTCAATTGCCCATTTTCCTCCTGATTTTCTGGGAAAGGGGGGTTCTGTTTGTTGTTGTTGTGAATCCTCTTCCCCCTTTCCCTCCTCCTCCATCTCCTCTATTGTCTTCTCTTTCTGCATGCGAGCGAGGGACGATGAATGCAACGGCGGGGAGGAGGGGGGGTGTTAAAGAGAAAGGTAACAAGAACAGGACATCGAGAAACTATTGACAATTAAAGGACTGAGGGAGGACACAAAGGAGGGACCCGAAAAAGCTTACTATGAGGACGAGGGGGGGGGGGGGGGGTGGGGGGGCGAAGGACACATGCTGCAGGACTGGTGAGGTCTTTGTTGGTAATACATGTATGTGAATATTTACAACCGTCCAACTACACACACCCCTCCCCCACCCTCAGCCCCCAGAACAACAACAAAAACGCCTGGCCAATGATTTCAAAGGAGTGCTGTGCGCTTTTTGTCCCGCATGGGACTTTCACCCAAATCACTTTGTCGTGCCTTTAATTAACACCGCTGTGCACGTGTTTTCTTGCATGTTATTTGTAAGCATTCAGGGTGTTTGGTGCCTATTGGCAGGCTGCGAGTCACAACGCATTTGTTTTCCGGCTTTTTGCATTCATGCAGGAACGGTTTGTGTGTGTGTGTGTGTGGGTGTGTGTGTGTGTGTGCAGTGCCGGTGTTTGTGTGTGTGTGTGTCAGTGTATTTTCATCCTGATGATATATATATATCTGTTGCAGTAGCTGGCACAGGTCTTGCACGTATACATTTGGCTAAGACTTTTGTTTGTTGTCATACACTTCCTTCGCGTTTGACTTTAAAGTAACTTTCATATCAACAACCATTGATTCACGAGTCGTCTGTCTGTCAGTCAGTCAACTAGCCGTTTAGTTGTTCACGTAGTTAGTTACTTAGTCTGTTACTTGGTCTGTAACTTAATGATTCCTTCCGTAAAATACAAACTTAACCATCAACAAAAAGTATACACTACTGAGAGTATCACTTTCAGCTGAGGGTCAGCTCTTGTCTACAACATTACTGGACACTTCGTCGCCACTGATAAACTTAACTGTTACATATGTCTGCAATACAGTCAGTGGAACCCTTTTTTACATTTAGTCAAGTTTTGACTAAATGTTTTAACATAGAGGGGGGAATCGAGACGAGGGTCGTGGTGTATGTGTGTGTGTGTGTGTGTGTGTGTGTGTGTGTGTGTGTGTGTGTGTGTGTGTGTCTGTCTGTCTGTCTGTGTGTGTGTGTAGAGCGATTCAGACCAAACTACTGGACCGATCTTTATGAAATTTGACATGAGAGTTCCTGGGAATGATATCCCCGGATATTTTTTTATTTTTTTTCGATAAATACCTTTGATGACGTCATATCCGGCTTTTTGTAAAAGTTGAGGCGGCACTGTCACAACCTCATTTTTCAATCAAATTGATTGGAATTTTGGTCAAGCAATCTTCGACGAAGGCCGGACTTCGGTATTGCATTTCAGCTTGGTGGCTTAAAAATTAATTAATGACTTTGGTCATTAAAAATCTGAAAATTGTAAAAAAAAATTGTTTGGTATAAAACGATCCAAATTTACGTTCATCTTATTTTTCATCATTTTCTGATTCCAAAAACATATAAATATGTTATATTTGGATTAAAAACAAGCTCTGAAAATTAAAAATATACAAATTATGATCAAAATTAAATTGTCGAAATCAATTTGAAAACACTTTCATCTTATTCCTTGTTGGTTCCTGATTCCAAAAACATATATATATATGATATGTTTGGATTAAAAACACGCTCAGAAAGTTAAAACGAAGAGAGGTACAGTAAAGTGTGCTATGAAGCAAAGCGCAACCGCTACCGCGCCAAACAGGCTCGTCACTTTCACTGCCTTTTGCACTAGCGGCGGACTACGTTCAGTTTCATTCTGTGAGTTCCACAGCTTGACTAAATGTAGTAATTTCGCCTTACGCGACTTGTTAAGATTTAAGACAACCCTCCACACACGTGGGGTTTTTTTTTGGTTTTTTTTTACAGATCTGTATTTCTCAGATTTTCCTGTTCATAACTGGAGCTCTGTAAATGTACCTCTCTGATTTTTTGTAAGAGGTTCCACTGTATGCCTCAATCAGCCAACAGTTTAATAGGCTTATGTGTTATCAATCGTTCGTTGACATCTCACACCGTAGATAACGAATTTAGCCACGTTTGTAACCTTATGCTGGGACATATTTCTTGGCATGCATTGTTTCAAGAATGCGGCGAGTGTAGAGCGAAATCGAACATGTTGGTCAAGTATCATTAAAGGCACAGTAAGGCTCCCGAAAACCATCACAGAGCTCCCCGAGCGTCTACATATAGTACAAGCATACTTCCATTTGAACGCTCACCGAACGGGAACATCCTGGCTGCTTTCTGTCGAGCGTGAGAAATTTTCAAAGAATTTATGTTCGTGGACTTGGTCTTCAACAACAATGGCGCCTCGTTTTGGTGCTGGACGGCTGTTATGAATACCGGAATTCACGCCCGGACGGGCGGGGATGTAGCTCAGTCGGTAGCACGCTGGATTTGTATCCAGTTGTATCCTTGGCACAAAGGGTCAAAAATCCAAAAAATAAGCCCTTAAAAAATAAGGCCTTATTTTTGAAAATATGCCCATATTTTTGAAAATATGCCCATATTTTGGCCTTCTTTTCCATTATTAAGGCCTTAAATCTTTAAGCCCATAAAAAAATTTGGGCATTACAAAATAAGCCCTTATTTGAAAATAAGGCCTTACGAGAAATAAGGCCTTATTTCTGTAAGGCCTTAATAAAAATAAGGGCATAAAAAAATAAGGGCATAAAAAAATATGGGCATAAAAAAATAAGGGCATAAAAAAATAAGGCCTTATTTTTTTGACCAATCATGAAGCTGAATTAAGAATTCGGCTGCGCCGCTCATGCGCAGAGCAATATCTCATAACAAACATGGCGAATGGGGGGTTCAGAGATCGTGATGAATTTTTGAGAAGAATTTGTGCTGAAATTGCAAATTGCGAGAGAATTGGGGTTTCCGATGAGGTGTATGTTCGCTCAAGGTAAGCATTGTTTACATGAAATGACTGTTTGATTTATATCAGTGTAACATCTTGATCTTGCTCTAGCTCCGGATGCGCAGTAGCGATGCGCAGAAAAATATGGGCATATTTTTTAAGGGCTTATTTTTTTATGGGCATATTTTTTTAAGGGCTTATTTTTTAAGGTCATAACAGAAATAAGGCCTTATTTCAGTAAGGCCTTAACAGAAATAAGGCCTTATTTCATTATGCCCTTATTTCCTTATGGCTGTAAATATTTAAGGCCTTATTTCTAAAATAAGGCCTTATTTTGAAAAATATGGGCATATTTTTAAAAGGGCTTATTTTTTGGATTTTTGACCCTTTGTGCCAAGGATACAGTTGGCCGCTGTCAGCGTGAGTTCGTTCCCACGTTCGGCGAGAGATTTGTTTCTCAGAGTCAACTTTGTGTGCAGACTCTCAGTCCTCGGTGTCCGAACACCCCCCTGTGTACACGCAAGCACAAGACCAAGTGCGCACGAAAAAGATCCTGTAATCCATGTCAGAGTTCCGGTGGGTTATAGAAACACGAAAATACCCAGCATGCTTCCTCCGAAAGCGGCGTATGGCTGCCTAAATGGCGGGGTAAAAACGGTCATACACGTAAAAGCCGTGGGAGTTTCAGCCCACGGAACGAACAAACAAACAAACAAACGCCCGGACAGTAAGCCTCCCGTAAACCATCACAGATACTGTCAGGCTTTTACACACAGTACAAACACCCTTCCATTTGAACGCTCACCAAACGGGAACATCCTAGGTGCCCTACGTAAAGAGCGAGCAATTTTTAAAGAATTAATTTTGCAGATTGTCTCGAACACTTTTTGGACCCATCCTGAACTCAGGTCAAACATGAGTTACTTCCCTTCGGATCTCATTCTATCGATGTAAACTGGCGATTGCCGTGAATCGATGATTATCAAAATGTTTTTGGACCGTGGTGCGTTTTTGCGCTAGACCTAACTTTTAAAATCTAAATAATAAATTGACAGCTTGTTACACAAACATTCTTTAATCATAAAAGAATTCTTTTTTCATCAAGACAAGATCAGTACAATTCGAAGTTGTGAAAGTTTGAAAAAAGAAAAGCCCGGAAGCAGGGTCACGCAAGGGTCGTAGCAGACGACGGTTTATCAGTGCATATCGCCGTTCCTCTCAGCAGTCAAAAGCCATCGCTAGAGTTCTTGTGAACCACAGCCGTTTGTTTCGTGCATAAAAACGTGCTATTGTAAATAAGCTCACATCGAGTCGCATTCAAATGACTAACTGACGACTACATTGTGAAAAAGGGAAACTGGATCACACGGGTTCACGATGGCTCAGGGGTAAGATAAACCACACAAAAATAAATTCTTTGAAAATTGTTCGCTCTTTACGGAGGGCACCTAGGATGTTCTCAATCGGTGAGTGTTTAAATGAAAGGGTGTTTGTACTGTGTGTAAAAGCCTGACAGTATCTGTGATGGTTTATGGGAGGCTTACTGTGCCTTTAACTGTGTTGCCGAGACTGAAATTCCAAGCCACACTCCTCTTGTTTACCGAGACGAGATTAAGGAAGACAATGGCTTTTATGCTACTTCCGTTGATTAATGAGGTGGTCTGAAGACGTTGCTATGACCAGCTAAACTATTTAAAGAAACTGGACGTCGCAAATTGTTGTCACACGTTTGTTACTCTGTTGATAAGAAAGTAAAATGTAAAATTCTTGTGCTGACAAGTCAGTTCTCAATATAATCCCATTTTGACGGCCAATGATGACGTCATTGTCTCTTTCTGGAAAATGCTTTTTTTTAAAAACTTTTCTTGCATATTGTTTTCAAGACACTGACAATGCTTCTGAACGCAAAACAGACGGACACGAGTCAACTTCATGTACAAACTCAGAGACGGTAACCATGTCCCACCCCCGGGTCACCACAGTGGCACGTACAAGACCTTGGTTACACCTAAACACGCACGCACCTGAGTAGCGCGACTCTTGTTGCTGCTAGCTTTCTATTGGGTGGAATTCTAGCGACCCGCATTTCCCAGCATTGGGATAGGCCTAATAGAGTAAATGAAATGAAAACAAAGACAATTGCAGTTTGGTCCAAGTTTAGGAAATAATTACAATTGCTGGTTTGTTAGTCAATTAACGAATCCCAAATCGAACTGGTAAGCTTTCTGTATTGATACAGTGGGAGTGGGGGGGTGGGGGGGGGGGGAGGGGTAGGTACACTCTGTATATCTACACGGAAGTCAGCCACGGTTCATACGAGTTCTATGTTCTCTGTCAAGAAGTACACAAAAACGATTAATGATTGTCATAATCAATCATAAAAGTAAGGTCACTACAATGAAAAACCGACATTACGACACCTAGATAAAGATTTCAATCCAGTTCACCAAATCTGCTTCGTCGGTCATTGGAACAGATCGCACCTTACATTATCGTAAAATTACAGCAAAAAGTTACCTCAGTAACCCTAGGAAATCATCAGTCAGTATCCAGTTACCTTCTCCGCTTTATCAAAAAGATAAGATCAAAAACGGATGTTGTAACAAAAGGACGATACAATATGATAACATAAAAAGTATACTAAGATACTCTTTTGATCACACCGTCACGTATACAAGTACACAGTGACACTGATCCACGCTGTATGAGAGCATTCTTGGTTTAAGCATTCTTCCACGTGAACATGCACTGAAATCAACATCCGAGCTGTGTTCCGTACAGGGTGCAATTGTTTTGAATTTTTTGGTCTGAATTAACTTTGCATGTTGACACTGTGGTGTCACTTGTTAAATTAATTCAACAACAAAGGATCCCAGCTCTTATCCTATGTAAAAGCATGGGCAGATTTGTGGTGGCTGACATGATGGTTACTTGAGAAGGACAGAATCTTTTAAAGAAACATTTCTTAAAGGCATATGTACGCGCTCCCGTGTTTACAAAGTGTAGTTTGCCCATAATCGATGTCAAACGCACCATAAGACCATGTAATGACGATATGTCGCCATGCGCGGACCATATACATGCATTACAGCTTGCCTTTTAGAGTCTCAAAAACTTTGGATGTAAACAAAGACGCGGAGTTATTTCCCTTGCGTCAACGCTACCTCTGTTGGCAAATCTATAAATAGGACGATCCAGATCAAAATGAAAATTAACATATCTCAACATTGAAGGGGTCCTAGACCACAATATTTTGCAGGGAATTTAATTTAGCATGTCTCCAGCTGTTGGTAAAGCAATTAGCGTGTATAGTCATCGAGTACATATTGCTTTGAGCCTACATTTCATGTAAAAATGCTATACAGTCAGAGCTTGTTTTGTACAATGACGCAGACAACGTTTTTTTCTTCCAGGATACGTATTGGGCAGTATGCTCAAGGTTAATGACTGAAAATTTGAGATTATGTTAAAAATGCAAGTAGAAAGAACTGTGCATTTCGAGAGCTGCCAAGCTCAGCGTTATGCCGCACGCATGGCATGACAGCAATTTGGAAAGGTCCTCAGCAAGTCCTTTTCTACACTGAAACGGCGGCGCCCTTGTGCACAGGCGCATGGCGCACGCACACGCTCTCCCCCCCCCCCCCCCCCCCCCCCCCCCTCAGAACGGCCTAACTCTCACTCGACCCGCAGAAGGACAGACTTTCTCACAGATTAAATATAATAGGAAAGTGAAGAGGAAGAAGCAAAGAACCACCACTACTAAGTACACATACAACAGGATATGATAATGGTGTACGTGTACTAAGTAACACGGTTCGCCAAACGTAGACAGTATCAATGAAGGTCAATAAGATAATATTACATTGATCAGTCGGGAGTGGAGGCACTTGCTAAAATTATTTCTTTGACGCGAACAAATATTATCGCCGATGCTGTAGTGATAAATGGTGCAAAGCGAAGCTGAGTTTATATTCAATTTCATGTGCCTCTTATCCTTCTGATCATGCAATGGAGACTTGAATCCATCGGCCTGTAATTTTCCACACTGTGCTGACAATAGCTTGCCAGCTTTCAGCATTTTTTTTTTATTCGATTTTTTTCTTCTTTTTCGCTTTTGTTTTGTACTCTTCTCTTCCTCTTTTTCTTGTCTTGTTTCTTTGGCTGATGGTTTGTAATTGGTTGCTTGGTTGCTTGCTTGGTTGCCAACTTGTTTTCTCTTCACTTTTTTTTTTTATCGACAAGTATAGAATACACATTATTTGACCAAACATTAATTAGCACCAAACAAACAAAAAGAAAGAAAGAAAGACAGACAGACAGACAGACAGAAAGACAGACAGACAAACAAAACAAAACGGAATCACAAAGCACAAACAAACAAGTGGTTGGCGGTTATGAGATTGATATGAGACCTTTCAGCTTCATTGACTTTAGTTTTACTCAGCTCAGCAATTCACTTTTGTGAGAGGTTTTGATTTAACCCGGCTGCGCTCCAGTCAATGCAATTCAATCTGTACTTTTAAGCAGCTCAAGTTGATTTCATCCATGCCTTCTCGTGTTAGTCTCAATACAATATATACAGCTAAGCTTATGGACTAACATCTCAATTCAAGTGTATTTACTTTGATGACATTCTGTTACAATGACGTCACAATTGCATCTACTTTGATGACGTTTTGTTACAATGACGTCACAATTACATCATCCTCTTCATATAGGCATGGCGCAAGAGATGGGTGGTGGTGACGAAGATGACAGACCTGGCGGCAGGGACACTGGCCGCCAAGATCGACGTTTACCCCGACGAGGCCTCATCCCGCCAAGGTCAAGGTCAAGGTCGAGCATCTGACCGGATGACCTTCATACTGGACCGAGTGACGGCCGTGCAGCTGGCCAGCTCCAAGACTCATCCTTTTGCCTTTGAGATCATGGAAACAAATCCGGTTCTGGTTCTGTCCGGATCATCCGAGCTGGAGTCGTTCAGTTGGATGTCTGCCCTCCGCAATCTTTTCTTCGCTGATGAGAACGCCAAGGATACAGGTTTGTTGTGCTGAGGGTTATGTTAGTCTTCTTCTTATAAAAAACACCATTTATAAAATTATGCTTTTAGGGATGAGTGAGAGTGTTCGACGGACGGGATGTTGAAAATGTACACAAGGGTAAAGTTTGCATGAGCGCGTATGCTTGTTTTTAATGTAAGACACAATTTAAGTCGCCATGCAATGTTTGACGTCAGATAAACGATTTTATAATTATCATCATTCTCAGTAATAAAGTAACGAGACTTTTCTTTCTTTCGTTTATTCCTTCTCTCGTTCCTTCTTCTCCTTTTTTACATTTAGTCAAGTTTTGATTTTTTTATTGCCGTCTACTTATTTTTTAGGACATTATCGTATTAACCGGAGTGTTATCCGTACCGTGCACATACAAGAAAAATAACTTAAGTTTCCTTAGCGGCCAGTCCCTTCATAAACAAAAGAAAAATGTGCAAATCAGTTGTAATTTCACAGCTCCGGTCAAGTTCAAATAAGGAAAGTGCTTTTTTTTTTGGCAACGAATGGAAAGTGCGTTCAGCGAATGTAGACACATACTAAAGTCATGTAATGATGTATGTATCAGTTTTGCTGGAACATTGTAGGGAGGAGACTGCCACACAAGAACAAGAGTGTAAACCATATTCTAGAAGAAATAGTTATGTACTAATTAATCGTCAGATTTGATGAAACGATGCCCTTTTCTTTCAGAATCGTTTAAAGTCACAATCCAGCAGAGCGCAGACTCGCAACGCCTTGTGTTAAAAGGTTCATACGTTTTACGTGTCTCCCCAAACGGCGTCGAGGTAGTAGCACACCCTAAAGACCATGGGAAGCCCTCGCAAGCACGTCAGAATTCTCTGGAAAGGACCTCAACCCTAACCCCAAACTCTGGAAAACTGACATCAGCAAGCCCGAAAACCCTCGGCAAACTCTCCCCAGCGAACTCGAACACCAACGGCAGACCCTCAACGCCATCATCACCTACAGAAGAATTCGCTTATGGGCAACGCCGACACGATTCTGTACGGTCTGACGGAAGCGAAACGGATGGGTCGGAGGGTAAAGGGAGGACCGGCGAGGAGGTGAAAGAGGCCGAGGACGAGGAGGAGAAGGTGTTAATCGTCTGGAAGTTATCCATGCTGAAGAGATTTAACGTGGAGAAAGAGACATCCTCGGGTCAGTCTCGAGTCTTCATGCTGGAATGTGGACCGTAAGTATGGACCGTATGAATCAGATTTAGCTCTCATACTAGAAAGAGTATAAAAAAAAGAAGATAATTCCTTCTGTCTTTCTTAGTTTGGAAATTACGAGCTTCTGAATGCACACGGGCCCAGTTCTTAGGTTTGTCGAAATTTAAATCGTAAGGTGCGTAAGTTTAAAAGAGGCATTACTGAAAAGCTGTAGCTGTCTTTCCTCCTGGATTATTGTTTGTAAAAATGTTTATTGTGCAATTAAATTCTCTTTAAGGTAAACGTAAAACGTGTTTTTTTGTTGGCGAAAGTTCCATCATCTCATAGCATCTGCAATAGTAAAGCTAAAAGTCGTAGGTTTGTGACAGACAGCACAACTCGCAATGATTGAAAACGGGATAAGGAGTCCATAAGGTATGAAAGTGCAAGTATTAACAGTTTTGTTACAAATGCATAACTGCTTATACACTCTTACTTTCATTTATTTCGGATTTTTTTTCTTCTCCTTTTTCTCTCACCAGAAACTCTCCCATTGGTGAGGCAACCTTTCGATTCGTCAGCAAAGATGCCAGCAACATCCTCGCCTCCATTCGGAGGTGCATCAGCGTCGCCATGGCAACGCGCCAACGCATGCCCCGAACGACCTCAGATCCCAGAACTCGAACGGAATCCGTCTTGACGGTCAGCGGATACCAGGCTCTTCTGGATCGCTCGCCGCGAGTCGACGAAACTTTGTCTGAGAACGAGTTGGAAGATCCTTCCAAGGTCATTCCAAGGTCAGTGAGGTCAGGCTCAGGCAGTTCTGTGTCCACCGTGACCCCAATTTCGCCCACGTCCTCGGCTGGAGGCGTGGAGATGAGAGGGTTCGGTGATGACCTCAGCGCGGATTGCGATGAGAACTATGCTGCCGTTCCCAGAAGACATCGAACGTCTGTTGTCAGCTTTTGCGGCTCTCTCAGCAGTTCACCAGGAAAGTCTTCTGACATCTTCGGCAGTGACTTTCAACACCACCAAGAGCTGCAAATGCAACAGTGGCAGATGCAACAGCAGGTTATGATGCTGCAGCAGCAGCAACAGCAACAACAACAACCAGGTCAGTTCCAGAGCCAAAGTCCTCTTCCCGTGGCCCATCAGTATCACCACCAACAACAGCAACAGCTTGCTCAGTGGAATCAGCAGCAAACTTACCCAATGGATCAGAGTCAGCAACAGATGTATCAGTTCCAGCAGTGGAATGGCCAGAATATTAGCCCGACCCAACAACAACAGCACATGCTGTTCTGGACGCAGCAACAACAACAGTATGTGCAGCAACAGCAGAGCCAGCAATTGCAGCAGCAACATCTGCAGAACCTAATGAAGGAAAGGGGAGCTGGTATGGTCCGAAATTCTTCAGTTCCCAACGTCGTTTCCTTGGACACGGACGACAAAACTCCCCACATGATCGAACAAACTGGTAAGCTTCCAGTGTATACTTTGGGGGATTTTTTTCGTGATTTAATTCGGTTTTTTTCTCTAAATATAATACATTGTCTTTTTAGGCGAGGGGGTCCTTTTTATTTTTAAATGATGGAAACCATTGTACCTTAGTCCATTATCTACTTCTGTAATAGCTCTCTCAAAGGTTATACCATCAATCTCCTATCTGTCAAACAAGGCGTCCGTTCATAGCAGAGCTTTGGGGGCCTCTCTTCTTTTCCTCCTCCTTTTCTTCCTCCTTTTCCTCCTCCTCCTCCTCCTCTCCATCCTCCTCTTCTCCTTCTCCCTCCCCTTTTTCTTCTTCTTCGATCCCACGACTCTACTTACCCCACTGCTTTCAATGCCTCCTTGCAGAGCTCGTACGTTTACGGGCAAGCTCGATGACGACGGAAAGACCGAGAGCTTCCGAGTCCGTGTGCTCGGGGGATTCCGGCGTCGTGGTCACTGACAGGACGTCCACACGCCTGGGCAGCAACTCTTTCGACAGCCAGGTGTCCACAGAGTCTAGTGTGTCCAACCGTAAGGTGAGCTGGTAGTTGTGAACGGACACGTGGACTTAAGAGTGAAAGTATAAAGGGGGGTATTAGCAAGTGTGATTACACTCAGACAGATGGTCTTGAGATTTTTGTATTCAAACTTTTCTGTTAACTACTCGTCAAGAAGTTAAAACAAAAAGGGTCTTCTTCAGGTACACAAAACTATAAAATAAAAAAATAAAAATAAAAATAAAAACACCCTTTAATTTTAATTTTAAGTTTCATTTCATTTTATGTTCAAGGAACATAGCTATATGTCAGAGCGAATTAGATTTGAACACGGTTCTTCAATGTTACTATAAAGTCGATCTTTTGCAGACAAGTGACGGACCTGAACCCATCTTTGAGTCTTCGCCCAAGGATATTTCCCATTCCTGTGGTAATGCCCACTCTCTAGACTTCATGCCCCACCCCCAATCCGTGCCTGCTGCACTGGCTGAGCAGAAGACAACTCCTGATGGGAGTAGTTCCAACATCTACCAAGACCTGGACACGCTCGGAAACAGTGATGGTAAGAATTTTGCTGTAGCGATAACTATACCCTTGGGTATTAAACAATGGCGACTGCACGTGAGAGGGAACAATAAAGAGACCAAAAAGCAATGTACTCACGTTAAAATGACGAACACAGAACGAATAACAGCGACGTTTCGACCTAAGGGTCCTCTTCAGGCACAAAAACACAAAAATACACACACACACACACACACACACACACACACACACACACACACACACACACACACACACACACACACACACACACACACAAAGAAGAAAGACGATAGAACAGATAAAGAGGAGAATAAGTGACAAAACAACTGCACTGCACAAACCAACAAATGACAAAGACAGAGAAGTCATTTGTTGGTTTGTGCAGTGCAGTTGTTTTGTCCCTTATTCTCCTCTTGATCTGTTCTATCGTCTTTCTTTTTCTTTTTACATTTAGTCAAGTTTTGACTAAATGTTTTAACATAGAGGGGGAATCGAGACGAGGGTCATGGTGTATGTGTGTGTGTGTGTGTGTGTGTGTGTGTGCGTGTGTGTGTGTGTGTAGAGCGATTCAGAGTAAACTACTGGACCGATCTTTATGAAATTTGACATGAGAGTTCCTGGGTATGATATCCCCGGACGTTTTTTTTTCTTTTTTTCGATAAATGTCTTTGATGACGTCATATCCGGCTTTTTGTAAAAGTTGAGGCGGCACTGTCACACCCTCATTTTTCAATCAAATTGATTGAAATTTTGGCCAAGCAATCTTCGACAAAGGCCGGACTTCGGCATTGCATTTCAGCTTGGTGGCTTAAAAATCAATTAATGACTTTGGTCATTAAAAATGAAAATTGTAAAAAAAACAAAAAAGTTTTTATAAAACGATCCAAATTTACGTTCATCTTATTCTTCATAATTTTCTGATTCCAAAAACATATAAATATGTTATATTTGGATAAAAAAAACAAGCTCTGAAAATTAAAAAAAATTAAAATTATGATCAAAATTAAATTTTAGAAATCAATTTAAAAACACTTTCATCTTATTCCTTGTCGGTTCCTGATTCCAAAAACATATAGATATGATATGTTTGGATTAAAAACACGCTCAGAAAGTTAAAACGAAGAGAGGTACAGTAAAGCGTGCTATGAAGCACAGCGCAACCGCGCCAAACAGGCTCGTCACTTTCACTGCCTTTTGCACTAGCGGCGGACTACGTTCAGTTTCATTCTGTGAGTTCCACAGCTTGACTAAATGTAGTAATTTCGCCTTACGCGACTTGTTTTTTTGTGTGTGTATTTTTGTGTTTTTGTGCCTGAAGAAGACCCTTAGGTCGAAACGTTGCTGTTATTCGTTCCGTGTTCGTCATTTTAACGTGAGTACATTGCTTTTTGGTCTCTTTATTATACCCTTGGGACCAAGCAAAAGCGTTCCTGGATTGTATTGCAAGTGTCCTTTCATTACAGGCATATTTTTGCAGAAGTTTAAAAACAAGGGGGCAACAAAAGGTGTCCTTTTTTGGAAGGCGTCTTGTCATCGTAGGGGCCTCGCGTCGCAGGTTCCATACTTTGTATCACTAAATATTCCTGAGCACATACCGCAGCTATGGTTCCACAATATGTTCCTCACGCACTTTGAAGATTACATTTCAGCACATATGTACGGGTTGCAAAGTGAGGTACGTGTTGCAATAGAAGGACTCAGCAACTATGCATGTGTGTACGGGATTGAATTGTGCTTTTCAATTTTCAAACTTTAGTTGATGAAAGTACATGTACACGAGTTCTAACGTGTTTTGCATATTTTGTCCGATGAACAAAGTTCATAAATGCGGAATCATGAATGTATTCTTTTACAGACTCACAGAAAAAATAGCAGGTTAGGTGAAGATGGCTTTATATCTATAAATCTATGGATCTGTATACCTTATTTCCTATGGGAAGCAAATCTTGTAAGTGGGCTACACAATAAATTTGAACATTTCTTCTCTCAGGGTTCCGAATCAGCAGAGAACAGCTGATGACTCGGAGACGTAGTCAGTCTATGAGCGATGTACGCAAGGAGAATGACTATGAAGAAGTGGGAGGGGCGAGAAGAGGGGTGGTACCAGCTGTCAGTGTTCTGGCTGTCACTCAACTGGACACGCCCCCTGAGCTTCCTGCTCGTCCCGCCTCTTTTCTCCAGGGAAAGTCAAAGACCACCAAGGGGCGGCTTAAATCTGGTTTTGGTTTTCTGACAGGAAACCGTCTGTCATCCATCAAGTGAGTGAGTTTATTTGTGTTCAACTAGATCTTGACCCTCTGCATTTGCTGTGCTTTTGCGTTTGTGTGCTTTGCTTTTTGTTTTGTTTGAAACTTCAAGAATATATTTTCAACCCAGGTGTAACTGCACCATTCAGCTGAAGTAAAGACTTTCAAGTAAAAAAAATGTGACATTTTAACAGCCTAAACGATGTGTGTTGTGTTGCTGAGTCTGTTGTGTTACTAGCATACGGAATTAAAATGTGCAAATCTTGGTTGAAGTACGCACGGTGCTGATGAAGAGAACACGGAAAAAATACGTGTGCATATATGTAAACTTGTCATGAATTCAAATAGTTCTCTGTTAATCATGAAATCAAATACTTCTCTGTTACTCAGGAATGCAAATACCTCTGTGTTTACAGGGACGGGAAAGAGAGGTTAAGCTGTGAGGAGATACACGCACATGCGTCTGCCTCTCCCAAAGGCACCTTGTCTCGGTCAGGAAGCACCGACCTCTACTCCACCATCGGTGACACGAGTATCCTCGACCAAGACGGCAAATCATCTCTCAGGCGCAGATCGTCGGACATCACCCCCGTGTCATCACATCCGGACCTGCGCATTCCAGAACGACCGTCAACACCAAAGGCTAAACCTGTTCCTGCCCCGAGAAACTCTTCCCTTCGATCATCTCCATCTCCGGCTGCGTTTCTCCTAGACATCGGTGAAGAAGATGGCAGCGGTTCGAAAGCTCCGTCGGAATCACTGAGTCTCCTGACGTTTTCTGACCATGACCTGTGGGAAATTGGTGGGGATAAACTGAAAGCCGCCAGCACATCGACGAGCGTGGGCGGTGTCCGGCCCGACAGTGTGCCTGAATCCAAAGCAGCTCTGCTGGACTTTTTCTTGAACGACGCTACATTTCACAACAACCCTATGGTGACCGGAGACTTACCAGTCCCAGTTTTGCAAACAAACCAAGATTTCACTGGCAGATCTCAAGAAATGCAAAGCCCTCACACCTTTTCCATCGCACCGCATGGGAACACAGGCTGGGAAAACTGTTCCAACCCCGGCCAATTTCCCAACTTTTCAACCAGTGGAAATCCATGGGCGGGAGCCACGTCAATGGGCCAGCCAGGAGGACCAATGAACATGCGACCTGCATCTAGCCCCGCCCCTTTTACACAGACCACGCCCAATTGGAGCGGGGGTAGTGGAGGGGGTGGTACCGGTATCACGGCGAAAGTGGAAGGAGTGTACATTGACATGAGGAAGAACCCTGAGGGAGGAGACGATGGTGGTGGCGACTATGTGGCACCCGGAGAACTTAATAAGAACCAGGCTTTTCTAGATTTTCTTCTTTTTCAATAGATGTCCGTTAGATTTCACTCACAGTAATAGAATGTCAGGGACACTAGTGGTTGTGATCCCCTTGCCTCTGGAGACGTGTGGATCTGGAGAAACATATACGTAGTTACTGTGAACGAATATCAAATTTTGTATTTCTGCTTCAGGAATTTTACAAGAGACTTCCAGACCGTTCTTTTCAAAGACTGTTGAAGTCAATAAAACAGACAGTGGGTGAATTATGTTCAATACATTTTTGTGTGGGTTTCCTTTACTTCCAGTATCTGCAAGGCGGGTAACAGATGTGACTGCAGGAAGTCCACCCGGATTTGTCTAGATGTTTGGTGGTGTTACAAATGAAAAACACAATCGTTGCAGATCCGTTTGGTTGTGAACATTTCCTGATGAGATTAATCTATATTTTTGTGTGGTTCTTGGAAAGAAAACATTACCTTCGGTGCAACTGTACAAGGTTACTTTTGATATTTCAGCCTTTCTTTTGTCGTCAAAACTGATCAAAGAAAAAAATAGTTGACTGTGACGCTTTCGCTGAAGATAGGATGATATACCTATTAAGGCCCGGCGCTCACATATGTAACTTCAGCAGGACAGACGACATACTGCAGCTTATCCCAGCTCGTTACACGTTGCGTAAAAGGAAAAACAGGACAAGTACTCGTCATAATCCCTATCGCAGCATCAATGATATGCAGTGCATCGTCTGTGCCGCTGAAACTGCGCAGGTATATTCTGCCCTTAACGAGTAAAAAAAATAAAAAATCTGGAGTGCATCGCACAACAATGGAGGTGATACTTCGAAGGATTGTGTTGTGCTAGAACTTGAATGCTTAGAAGAAAGAGCGGAAGACGCTCAGTACGAGGCTTCTTTTCCTCTGTGGATTAAATAACCTTGATTATTACACGTCGTCTTTATTTTGAATAAAATTATATGATCTTCCTCTTGTTTGGAAGGACAAGACTGCCTTCGGAGGTAGTCATGCACTGATAGTAACGTCGTACTTAGATTGTTGCGGCTGGGTGAGCCTGGCGACATTATGCGATGTGATAATTTTGAGAGCCTGCGTAGTGTTTCTTACTCGTGTTTGTGATACGGACTTTTGGTTTCGCTCCTAAGCGATTTTGTGTAGTCACTGTGACCGAGATCCTTGTTGTGTGTAGATATATGCATGCTTGACTACAGGTCATTTCTTTGTTTTACGTTATCCAATAATAGAGTGTACAGCGTTCAGGTTATTTTGTGTGCGTTTAATTTGCACGTACTTAGCCATTTTACTTCAAACAAAGTTGTATTTTTCTCCTTCTTTCTTTTTTCTTCTTTGGAACAAGTTTTCTTAAATCACCTTGCATACTTATATCTTCTAAAATCAACAGCTGTGATATCATTTCTTCCATGAAGAGAGCGGGACAATATACTTGCTCCGAGCGTGTGACGATAATCTTTGCTGAGAAAAAAACAACCAAATGCAATTGTGTCCTGTTAACACACTTTTTTCTCTGGAAAAAATGAACTTTTCTGTCGAAAGTGACGGCAGCTGCTATAAAAGCATATTACGTAAACTTCCGCTTTTGTCAGGTCGATTTTAGGGGTAGCTAATTTGAGCGGTGGTCACGTGATCCATGAAAAAAGAAATCTTGGATCCGAAAGGTGTGCTGGTGGACTGCCTTCAGTGCCATAGACAGTTTAAATAAAAATTACATGGTAATTAATGCTTTTATTGGGGTGCAAAATTTATCACAATATTTATTTTGCTAAGATTAGCACTTCAGATATTTGGGGGCACTTGAATATATATTCAAAGGCATGACAGTAACTGTTCATTCGATGCCATATCATATGCACCCAGTACATGACAACACTTTCCTGTCAAGAAGTGACGGTTTTTTTTTGTTTTGTGTGTGTTCGGTTTGCTAGTTATATATGAAGTCTTATATCGCGCGCGTATCTCCAGACTCGGACTCAAGGCGCAGGGATCTATTTATGCCGTGTGAGATGGAATTTTTTACACAATACATCACGCATTCACATCGACCAGCAGATCGCAGCCATTTCGGCGCATATCCTACTTTTCACGGCCTATTATTCCAAGTCACACGGGTATTTTGGTGGACATTTTTTATCTATGCCAATACAATTTTGCCAGGAAAGACCCTTTTGTCAATTGTGGGATCTTTAACGTGCACACCCCAATGTAGTGTACACGAAGGGACCTCGGTTTTTCGTCTCATCCGAAAGACTAGTATCAGCAACTGATGCGATGATGAACTATATAACTGTTGAATAAACAAATGTAGGAATAAAAGTTGATGATGATAGAAACCAGGAAAACCTGCCTGGAGACTAGCTAGCTCCAACATTTCCAAATGTAGCTCTATGATTTCATTAGCCTGAATGGTTTAATTATTTATCGAATCAGGATTTCCTGATTGCTGGATGGGATCATTCATCCTTCTTGCATATATGTGTGTAAAGACCACCCAAAGTGTAGTAAAAAATAAAAAGCTGAACAAACACTGTTCAAATTTTGATTGTAATCTGACCTTGTTTTCAAAAACACTTACTGTACTATGATAAATAGAAAAAAGTTTACATGAATTTCCGCATACTGTAGAACAAAAATGTTGATTTTTTGCAGGGATCGTTTGATCTGTATTGAAAGAGGAAAATGAGAGAAAGGAAACAAAGTGATAAATAAAATAAAAAATTATTTTTTATCTGAAACAGTGGGTCATTTTATTTTTAATTTGTTCGTGTATTGTACATATCTGTATGGCGTGCTGATGTTTTATGTGTAAATGTATGTCATGCTTACTTTCTGCTCGTGCCAATGTGGGCAACATGCAGTCATATTTGATGTGACACATTTTGAAGCTAGTCAAAATAAAAGTTTATCTAACTCTTGTGCGTCTCGAAGCAAGTGAGAGGTAACTGCTCTTATAACTTGATAGTGCAGCCGATTTTGTTGGCGACATCATTGCCATTGTTTTCATTCAATCTTTATAGTTGCCACAAAGTACCCTCATGCTAATACACAAACAAAACACAGATCTGTGACACCACCAAGTGAGAACTCCAAGTACGGTACTTTCTGGTACATGTAAAAGCTTCTGATTCTGGGCTGTGCTTTGTTACAATTGACACAAACAGACAATGGACAAAAAGTCCAACAAAAACACTCTCTCACTCTCTTGCATACACACACACACAAGCATGTATGCACCCATGAACGCATGCATGCACACACACACACACATCTTGTACACATAGACAAACCATTATTCAACATCCCTAAAAATGTTTAATAGCTTTTAACAGATTAATAATCATATGTGTATAATAATCAAAGTGTCACTATACAAAACAAAATAAACATGTCTAAGGTTCAGTACACTCTATGGTCACACTGCCAGAGCTATTATAAAGCTGGAAAACTATAAAAGCATTATGGTGAGGGTGTAGGTATAACGGCCTCAAAACAATCATTTCAACACTGTAATAAACGTAGGAACAGTCCAGTAGCAATAGGGGATGGCCGACCCTTCCCTGTGATCAGCTGATGCATTTTTGCAAAATAAACCAAGAAAAAGCACAAATGTTTTGCTTCTTATTAACTTTGAACATCACTTGAAAAAGGATAAAAATCATCTCTAAACAAAAAAGGCCAAAAAACACTAAATAACTACTTTCTGTAGTATATGACTTAAAACCAGATCAGACAAAAAGGTCAAGATCTTGTGAATTGGAATTTTCAAAATTAGTTTTTTTTCTAATAGCTCTGCCCATCTCACATCGCCCCATAAAACAAATAAACACTTAGCTATTAAAGAAATCCTAGTAGCAAGGGAAAGAAATCCTGAGACAAAATAGGACAATGCTTTCCCTTCTTTGTGGAATCTACGGAATTCTCAAATTAATCAGCCACAAGAATGTTGATTAGATTTAAATATGACAGAAACAAGGATACATGAGTGTATATTAAATAAAATGAAAAATGAAAAAATGACCAGAATGGGTATGAGTTGTTAGGAGAAGATGACCAGATACTAACTATGTTTTCATTGGTGTTACAATTTCTGAAGCTCTGAATCTCTTGAAATGTCCACCAAAAGATTATTTTTTGAAACCAGGAAACAGTGTTTTTAGCTTCTAGTTAACACTGTAGGCCTTGCAAGGAACATTTATCCATTATCTAGCTATTTCTGATTAATGATAGTTGACTTACTAAAATTATAAACCAAAAAATGCCCAATGAAAACCCTTTTATTGGCATTCATAAAACAAAGGCAAGAAATGAGGTCTTTTCTTTCTTTCTTTATTTGGTGTTTAACGTCGTTTTCAACCGTTCAAGGTTATATCGCGAAAGAAATGAGGTCAAAAAAGAACCAAACACAGCATCTGCATAAAACAGATAGGAATTGTATACCAAAAAACTAAGCACCAGACATTCAACTAAAATCAAAATCCCTCAAATGAAATGAGTGAGAAAAATTAACTGCGCTAACAAATATGTCAACACACAACAAGTGAATATAACGAAAATCTCCCCTACCCCCTTTCTGAGAGAATCAGCATGATGAAAGATGTGTATACAACATAAAGTAAAATCCAAAGTACAAAATTATCACATTGGAAAATAAAATGAAGAAAAAATAAAAATATATATATCAATATCAACTCAGTCTCAAAGGTTTGCCCAAAGATAGAAAAAAAAGGTCAAAAATGACATTTTACAATGCACTAATTCACAAGAGTTATCTAAGCATAAGCTTTAATCTGAATCATTCTTAGTCTTGGTAGAAAAATTCTTACGCCATTATCAAACAAAACATTCAGATCTACAAACATCTAAAAATGGGGGAAAAGCCAATAAGGAAAAAATCCTTTTATGCCTTACATGCCATTGTGATGTGCAATACAAAATTTCCTACGACTGATGTAAAGACAGACTTTTTTTTCCTTGCACCTTCAGCCTCTTCTGCATGAAAAGTTATCTTTGCCCTTTCACAGCTTATTGTACAGTGATTTTGCCACAAGAGTGTTTCTTATAAACACATCGCCATTAACAACCACTGCTGCTGTAAACTGTGGACAGCAGAAAAGAATACATGTACTTAAAAAAAAACCTGAAGGTTATCAACTGTAGATGTCTTTCTCACAGAAGAAATCTAGACTACTTATAATCAGTTAACCATAGTTAAAAAAAAAAAAATCATATTCAGTAACTATATTGTGTGGAAAAAGTTGTTACTACTGTATATGGGCGGGGATATAGCTCAGTTGGTAGCGCGCTGGATTCGTATTCAGTTGGCCGCTGTCAGCGTGAGTTCGATCCCAGGTTCGGCGGAAATTTATTTCACAGAGTCAACTTTGTGTGCAGACTCTCTTCGGTGTCCGAACCTCCCCCCGTGTACACTACATTGGGTGTGCACGTTAAAGATCCCACGATTGACAAAAGGGTCTTTCCTGGCAAAATTGCTTAGGCACAGTTAATAATTGTCTACCTATACCCGTGTGACTTGGAATAATAGGCCGTGAAAGGTAAATATGCGCCGAAATGGCTGCAATCTACTGGCCGTATAAAATTTCATCTCACACGGCATCACTGCAGAGCGCCTAGAACTGTACCCACGGAATATGCGCGATATAAGACTCATTGATTGATTGATTGATCGATATTAAATAATTTAAAAAAAGTATGCACAGAAACCTTTATAAAAATCAGATCTTCAAAAACAACATGGAAAAAGTGAAAGAAATTCAGATCTCTTCCATCACAATCAGATCTCCCATCATTAAAAAAAAAGACTGCAAATTTAAAACAACAAATGTAACTCGTGTACACTAAGAAGTACAAACCTGATTAATAGCTTTTGCGTCTTAACTTTGTCCACAACTGAACAAAGTGCGCCAAAATGAAGCATTTTCAAAAAAAGAAGAATTTAAACTACAAAATGCATTTTGTATTTGAAAATACTAACATGGCTCTCAGCTCCATAGAGAAAAAAGTCAACAACAACAAAATAATCAAATGAGTTGAAAGGTGAAAAATCATTTCAATAATACCTGTAAAAAACAATTGTCTGAACTTTCCAAAACCATATATTTTCCCTCATAAAACGATTTGTTACTTGTTTCCCTATCTAAAAGTGTAACACTTTATTAACACCTTTTGTGTGTGTGGCTTGTCAGATGTTAAAAGAAGCATTCACCAAGACTAGGTTGGGTAAAGGAGGGGGAGGGGTTATCCAGGGGTTTTAGAATATAATATATGTATAGGAGACAGGTAATAGGTATAACAGCAAAAGAGGTACAGCTCACTCAAATAAATTACAGGAATGGATACAGATACAAGCTCTGAGATGACGTAAACAGCCGAAACAAATTCATTTCAGCTGCAAAGATTACACTGATATGGAATAGCGCTTGGCAATTATATATCAAACATTCGCAAAAAGGTTTTTTTTAAAACAACCCAGTAAATCAAACAGCAAACATGTACATTGCATCACCACAAGTGTGAAATCAACTCTAGCACCATGATTTCTGTACATTCTAGACATATGAGGAGAAGTAACACATGATGGATGCAGGCAACAGATTCATGATTTTGGCATGCAGACAATCTCCAGCAGCACAATTGCAATAATCTAAAGCAATGATGAATATTGTGTGTTTTCACACAACTGCTGCCATTGTGTAAAGAGGCAGCTCATTGTCTTATCTGTTTTGATAAATGAAACTGTCTCAAAAAAGTGCCATAATAATTTAACAGTACCAAGTGTGTGGTAGTTATCTAAAGATTATTATCTTTTGCAATCTAGTTTTCAAAATACTTACAATGTAAAAATAAACAAAAAAACCAAAAAACAAACAAAAAGTTAAACATCAAACTGAGAGAATAGACTCAGACTTTAAGTCCCAAAAGTTAACCCAAAAAGCTCAAACCCCAGTCACATGGCTAACCAAATCTCTTTCAATTGTTGTTTTGAAAGGTACTTTTGAGTCACATTCAAACCTGTATTTCATGCATAAATGATGTCTTATTTGGCTTGATATGAAAAATCAAATCTGCATACTGCATAAGGCAACTCATGTGCCCTAGGACATTTAAACTACAGAAAGTAATGAGCGTAAATGAACTGATATGACAACATTTATATCTTCCACCTAAAACTAAAATATTCCTCCAATTACACCTGAGTGACTTCCCTTGCAACACTACAGCTGCAAAAGTAACAAAGACTAAAACAACAACAAACCTGAAGCACAATGAATTAGTGAAATCAGAGAGAAGAAATAAACCACATAAAATCTACAGCAGATAACTATATCAATTATTAATTTTGTAGATTTACACTCAAAAGCATCATAACTTTCATATGAGAAAAACAATGAAACAAAAGATATCAACAAAGTGCAATAATAAGCAATGTCCACACAATTGGAATTGAAAATTGAAATTCCAAGTGAGAGGCCAAAATGTATCTAATTTGATCCTAATTTGGCAGGTTATTAAATATATCATTTTCATGCCAGAAGGAAACGCCCTCAAAACTGGTTCTAGGTCTGGATTTCCCTTCATAGAGACGTAGAATGAGCGTTCAGATATGAATTGAGAGAAACAGCTATGTAAAATGTAGACTCAAAATATTCTCAGAAAAATGAAGTATAAAATATATTCTTCACTGCAAATAATGTTACAAATGTATCAAATATACAAATGTATAAGTCTGAAGATGCCTATCTACAGATGATGAGGAAAAAATACATGCTCCCGGTGACCATAAACAGGCATGGGAATTGTCCGCCAAACGGCGGATTTCCGCCGAATTTTTTTTTTGTTCCGCCGAAAATGCAAAAGTGTCCGCCGAAAAAATAAAGGGGGGAGGCACACAAAAAAGGCACCGGTTACTTTGGCCTTTGCGCAAAAGCCCGCGAAAACTTTCCGTACTTTGTTCACGCACTGCTACCGCCCGCCTCAGTTATTGAACTTTTATGTTTGAAAGTAAACCAGATTGCACAGATTGTGTTACAAGTTACATTTTCCTGTTTGTCTCAACAGATCAATTTTTTTTTACAAATTTAAACCATATAATACATGTATATATTTTTGTTCTTCAAAAAAGCAAAAATTGGTAAATTTTTGTACTAAAAACTCTGATTCTAAAAACAGAATTTGATGGCAAACTTGGAGCTCAGATGACACCAGATTGCACCATCTGGGTTCTTTGGAGAAAAATTTTTCCGGGGGAGCATGCCCCCGGACCCCCCTAGTAAGACTAGGCGCTTCGCGCCGTCGACTTGACGCTTCGCGTCTTCAGTTATAAATTTTCCGCCTTTTTTACAATTTTCAATTCCCATGCCTGCATAAACGGCCGAGTATAGTAAAGCTTAGAGCACACAGATCTATTAAAACACAAGAAATAGAATCCATAGCATTTCACAGCTAATCACAGGTCGGATAGCGCAGATAACGAACAAAGAACAGCCCGCCACCCTTACTCCAGTAGAAAGAAAACAATCACAAACACATGCTACATGAATTCACTACTTTGGTTAACAACAGTACTCACGACAAACAATAAACATCCACAAGCTATATGCTGTCATGGAAATTTGCAAACCACTCAAATGTCATTAATGAAACAGCATTCAGGTACCCTTTTTAGAGCATGATTGAACAGCTTCAAAGCTTTGATCTCATCGATAGCTGGTGTAGATATGCATACCTGATAGCTTCATCGTTTTCAGTATAGAAAGGAACGTTCTGGTGGCAATGTCATCTGTAGAATATGGGTGATGACCAATTGTATTAATAATGTTTCAACCACTGTCAGACGCATACTTTCTTTAACTGACAGTCTTATGGCACCCTCATATTTTCTGATAATCTTATTACGGCGCCCTCACGTTGTCTTACTCCTGTTCTTATTGGCATATTGTGCTGCTTTTACTGCTGGTGGTGTATCGTTGCTATCATCATCAAGCTCTGACCGGTACAGACTGCAAAATGGCTAAGATTTGCATAGTCTACTGGAATTATTCACGCTTTCAGTTTTAATGAGACAAGCTTATTTTGATCATTTTAAAAAGGCGACATTGATCTTTCAAATGTATGCATAAACATATATTTGGTTTTCTTTTTCCTGGGCTTTTGTTATTTAACAGAAGATGCTGCCGTTAAACATAATTCTAATGAGGGTTTCTTTGACTACAGCCCACAAGTTCTTCTGAACACTGTGTAAGGTATAGAAGATGATAAATAAGCCACGATCTGACCATTTGACAGCTGTTACGCATAAATACACATTGATACTGTAGCCAGCAAGGTGTACAACACACGCTAGTGTTCTATCCAGTTACAGATGCTACGGTAACGACAATCATTTCCAGCCTTTAAACGGAAAAGGCAGTGCTAATCTTTCCCACACCAGTCAGCTGCTAGAAGTAGAAACAAGGTTACAAACTCCAGTCCAAAACAAGCTAC
This sequence comes from Littorina saxatilis, assembly GCF_037325665.1. Lineage (NCBI taxonomy): Eukaryota > Metazoa > Mollusca > Gastropoda > Littorinimorpha > Littorinidae > Littorina > Littorina saxatilis. Next base: position 18,337,837 of record NC_090245.1, read on the forward strand.
ACGCCATCTTTACATGCTGAAAACTCACTCCTCTTCTCTGCAAGCCGATTATATAACCAAGCAGTTGTAGTGGCGTCTGTGATGTTTAAAGCTTGCTTGGTTGTGTGCTCAGTACTGCGTGCGTGTCTCGTAGGTGGTGCTGGTGGTGGTGGTGGCACCGGCTTCGGTACTGGTGGTGGTAGATGTGTGTTGGACGGTCTTGTAGGTGCGGTACATGAAGAAGCAGTCCACAGCGTACACTGCCAGGGCAGCGAAAGTGAAGAACTGCATGCAGAAAAAGTTACAATTATTTTATACCGATTCACGGCCAAAGTTCTCGATGGATCTGCTTGAAATTTGGTGGGCATATTCAGGTAGACCCCGGACACAATCGTGGAAAATTTTGAACACGTGCGTGCTCTCAGCGCGCAGCGCTGAACCGATTTTGGTTTTTCTGTACATCCATTCCCAGTAACTCTTCCTTATCTTCTCCAGTGTTTTGCGTGTTTATCTCCCTTCCTTTGTACGGTGCGCCGGCGAAGCCGGGTATTCGGCTCTACTTCTTCCCGGCGAAGCCGTACCCGGCGAAACGGGTATTCATCTAGTAATAAATATATTTAAAATCTCTGAAACAGATAGACTGCTAACTTACCAAAATCATGGATTGAAATCCAGAAAAGATTTTGTTATTGGACATTTAAAAATAGACAAACTAAACAATTTACAAAATCTGAATTAAAAAAAGAGCAAGATGTAAAATTAAAAAAATATGTTTCTTTTTGTCCATAATTAAATGCTCCAATAACTTAACTCTATTGGTAAAAATACAATATTTTAATTGATACTGTAGTAATAAAATATCTGAGGAGAGCATAACAAAGACTCAAAAGAAAGACACAAACAAACAAACAAAATGAAAAATAATACAGGGAACACCTTCAGAAAAGCAGACAGCTGTCTTGTCTATTCAGACAGATGCGGCTCATAACTATGACTCATTGATTACTCAGGCGAACACAAAGCTTGTAAATTTAGCAGGTACTTACGCATGCAGCTCCGATGGATGGGGCGAGGGGAGCACGCACGGCAGCCACTATGGCAGCAATCACGTAGAGGATCACGTAGACAATGTAGTAGATGAAAATCTGAAAAACATTCACTTCACTCGTTAGTCTCAACCTTTGCCTAAAGAGTGTAGAACAATTTGACTACATGCTCTGAAGGGGGATACGAACAAATCAGAATGACAGCTTTATCTTCAAAATATCAAGAAAAAAACCTTGGAGTCCTAAAATATCTGATATTTTTGGCAAATTAAAAATCATGCTTTTTAGGAGGGTAAAAGACACAAAGCATGTCCGGATGAAACCCCCTGGAGGAATAGCAATTTCATGACCTCACAACCCTGAAGAGGACAGCGTCATTCGTATGCAACACATCAGGAAGAAGAAGCTTCTGTTCAGGCTTATAATTACAGTGCATGTTGATCTATTGCAGTTAGCTTCCCCACAGTCTTTCCTCTTCTAAAATATTCATACAAACCCTGCACCACTGTACTTACGATCAGCGTCCATGGACCGGGCAGACGAGAGATGATGTGGAAGAAGTAGAAAATGAATATTATAACCGTCGTAATTAACGCTGACGCTGCCACAAACTGCACCCAGCCGCCCCCAAGGGAGTACCAGTTGTCAATGGAGGCACAGATAAGCACCAGGATATCCAGAAACTGTTGAAAAAAGGGTAAATTTACTGGTTATAAATTCAACTTGTGAGAGCCAGTTCCTCATATGGAGCAACAAGACAACAACGAACATCACCACAGAACTAGAGCACTCAAACTCAGGCACTTTGTTATATGAAGTCCTATATCGCGCGCGTATCTCCAGACTCGGACTCAAGGCGCAGGGATCTATTTATGCCGTGTGAGATGGAATTTTTTACACAATACATCAGGCATTCACATTGACCAGCAGATCGCAGCCATTTTGGGGCATATCCTACTTTTCAGGGCCTATTATTCCAAGTCACACGGGTATTTTGGTGGACATTTTTTATCTATGCCTATACAATTTTGCCAGGAAAGACCCTTTTGTCAATCGTGGGATCTTTAACATGCACACCCCAATGTAGTGTACACAGTCCTTTAAACAATTTATAACAATTTATTTCGATGTACAGTACATCCCTGGAGGGACATACACGTCTTCCTTTGTATTGTACTTTGTTGGGAAAAAAAGGACTAAGGAAGCAAACAGGAAGGGAAGGGAAAGATCCATCTATAACAGTGGCTCTGTCAGTGATTGCTTTTCCTGAGGAAAAATGAGAAAACCACACGATAGATCCCTTTTTGAGTTGCGAACAAGTACAAAACCCCACTAAAACAATGCCCTTAAATTAATTGTTCCATCAACTTCAACCACCAATAACATAATTCAAAAGAGTAAATGGCGTGGTGGTAAGACGTCGGCCTCCTAATCGGGAGGTTGTGAGTTCGAATCCCGGTCGCTGCCGCCTGGCGGGTTAAGAGTGGAGATTTTTCCGATCTCCCAGGTCAACTTATGTGCAGACCTGCTAGTGACTTAACCTCCTTAGTGTGTACACGCAAGCACAAGACCAAGTGCGCACGGAAAAGATTCTGTAATCCATGTCAGAGTTCAGTGGGTTATAGAAACACGAAAATACTCAGCATGCTTCCCCCGAAATTGGCGTATGCTGCCCGAATTTTGTTTGTTTCTTTTTTGCTTAACGCCCAGCCGACCACAAAGGGCCATATCAGGGCGGTGCTGTTTTGACATTTTAACGTGCGCCACACACAATGCTGCCCGAACGGCGGGGTAAAAACGGTCATACACGTAAAAATCCACTTGTGCTAAAAACATGAGTGAACGTGGGAGTCTAAGCCCATGAACGAAGAAGAAGAAGAGAAGAAGAAAAGAGTAAGGCCTTGACAGGCAATCAGGGAAACACCGGTTGATGGGTGTAGAAGTATTGATTCCAAAGAAGGGTAAAGCCAACCAGCGATTAAACGATAATGAAATTACCAGTGGGGCTACTTAATGTTCGCACACAGGCTTGCAATTTCCCAGCTAGGCTATGAAGAGGAGGGGCAGGCAGGGGGGGGGGGGGGGGGGTGCAAATTGCTATTCCATGGTTAACATGATTTAGTATACATGTATAAATAGACTTAATCACTTCACTGTCTCAGTGTCTATATGTAGCAAGGCAGAAATTTTGTGCCAGAAACCTCCTTGTACAGATTTTGCAATGGTTTTAAATCTGCTACATCTGCTGGTTACACAGAACTTTTATTTTGTGTCACTAAAAATCTCTTATAAACTAATAACTGTTTGCCTAAAACTAAACGATTCTACCAGATACAAAGAAGAATCTTGTTAAATGACTTTGTGATTGCCAAAAATCTGTTGTGTCTGTTACAATGATATACTGCTTCTGTAAAATATGATAGTACACCTTTTTTTCCTTAATTTGTTTTTACTCTGTCTTAGTTCCACTGAGACTGCAATTCTGATTTCAAAATGTATGTTACAAACAACATCACCCCCCCCCCCCCCTCCCTACCCCCCAAACCTCAGTTTACTCACAACTTCTACAATCTTCAGGATTCCAGGGATGGTACGGACGTACGCGGGGTCGGGACGGATCTCATCCGCTGGACCTGATGACGCTGTGGTGGTCGTCGTGTGCTCGTAGGTAGCTGCCATGGCAATTGACTGGTGTACTGCTCAATGAGCCTGGAGTATGTCACAAGCAAACTGTTGTACCTCTCTGAAAACAATAAAATTGATCTCTTCAAAATGCTGAGCAAAATCAAAGTGTGTTAAAGTCTCCCATAGCAGAGCCTGCCAGTGTGCTGACACTCACCTGGGAAAAAAAGCAACACCCCAAATGTGTGATTGTAAAGGTTTGTTTGTTTGTTTGTTTGCTTAACGCCCAGCCGACCACGAAGGGCCATATCAGGGCGGTGCTGCTTTGACATATAACGTGCGCCACACACAAGACAGAAGTCGCAGCACAGGCTTCATGTCTCACCCAGTCACATTATTCTGACACCGGACCAACCAGTCCTAGCACTAACCCCATAATGCCAGACGCCAGGCGGAGCAGCCACTAGATTGCCAATTTTAAAGTCTTAGGTATGACCCGGCCGGGGTTCGAACCCACGACCTCCCGATCACGGGGCAGACGCCTTACCACTAGGCCAACCGTGCCGGTGATTGTAAAGGTGTTTTCAACAAGGGAAAGTGGAGAAAGAAAGAAGATGGCAACAATTTAAAGCGATAAAATACTCAAAAGTAAGACATCCGTGGACTACTATAACTAATTTTGTATTGTGGACATGGATTGAGGTCATTTTCTTTTCACCCATAAAACAACAGTCATTCTTACCTTCACATTTGATCCTACGTTTTTCAGCATAGTGCCCATATTGCATCTTAATTTTGAAATCAAGTCTCTCTCTCTCTGTTTCTGTCTCCCCCTCCTCCCAAATGTCAAACAAACTCTCTCCTTCTGGCTCTGGCTTCAATTCTCTTCCTCATCCTGTCACCACCACCAAGTGGACACTGCTGTGCCCCATAATGAAATTTCGTCAAGTTCTAAAATTACCAAGACCCCTATACAACAGGGAAATCACACATGGGGCAGACTGCCCTGTGTGAATCATCCCTTTTCAAGCCAATGCTGCAGTCAATATAATTATTAGCCCCCGAGTTAGAGTTGTCGCCTGAGTTTGCTGTTGATATTATTATTGATTCCCTGTCCCTGGTGCACACACACACTGACCTGGTCTTCAAAACTCTGTAAATCATTAAGTAAAGCTGATGGTTTCGTTGAAAACGGTGGCGTAATTCAAACAGTGGTGTAATATATTGTATATGTTCAGTCACAATGCATTTTTGTATGAAGCTGCAGTCTCTGAAGAGCTATTTACCAGAAGAACAAAAAGCATGAAGAGACAGGTGCTTTATACAAACAGACACACTAATATGCTTATTTACATGCGCATGTATTGATTAAAGCTTTGTGGCTGAGTAAATAACAGATAAGATTAAAAAGACAACAGGCCTGGGGGGGGGGGGGGGGGGAGGGAGAGAGGGAGTGGGGGGGAGGGAGGGAGTGGGGGGGGGGGGGGCAAGGGGCAGAGGCAGAGAGAGAGAGAGAGAGAGAGACACACAGAGAGACAGACAGAGTCCCAGAGAGAAAAAAAAGAGAGAAACATGTCAATCCTGGACAGGCCAAATCTAAGAGTAAGACAAGTCGCGTAAGGCGAAATAACAACATTTAGTCAAGCTGTCGAACTCACAGAATGAAACTGAACGCACTGCTTTTTTCACCAAGACCACATACTCGTAGTTTCGTCAGTCTACCGCTCGTGGCAAAGGCAGTGAAATCAACAAGCCATGCAGAATAGTGCGGTAGTGGTCGCGCTGAGCAGGATAATGTTTTTGGAATCAGGGACTGACAAGGAATAAGATGAAATTGTTTTTAAATCGATTTCGGAAAATTAATTTTAATCATAATTTTTATATTTTAAATTTTCAGAGCTTGTTTGTAATCCAAATATAACATATGAATATGTTTTTGGAATCAGACAATGACGAAGAATAAGATGAAATTGTTTTTGGATCGTTTAATAAAATAATAATTTTAATTACAAGTTTCCGATTTTTAATGACCAAACTCATTCATTAGTTTTTAAGCCACCAAGCTGAAATGCAATACCAAAGTCCGGCCTTCGTCGAAGATTGCTTTGCCAAAATTTCAATCAATTTGATTGAAAAATGAGGGTGTGACAGCGCCGCCTCAACTTTTACAAAAAGCCGGATATGACGTCATCAAATGTATTTATTGAAAAAATGAAAAAATCGTCCGGGGATATCATTCCCAGGAACTCTCATGTCACACTTCATAAAGATCGGTCCAGTAGTTTAGTCTGAATCACTCTACACACACACACGCACAGACATACAGACAGAGACACACACACACACACACACACACACACACACACACACAGACACCACGACCCTCGTCTCGATTCCCTCTCTATGTTAAAACATTTAGTCAAAACTTGACTAAATGTAAAAAAAGTGAATCAAAACAGCAGAGACAGACAGATAAGACAGACAGACAGAGGGAGGGAGACAACAGAGAGCTAATTATAATACGCCACCTCTTCCTCGTAGTGTAGCTGTAAATTATCTCTTATTGGACGTACTTTAAATGGAGTCTGTGATTTCATGACTTACACACATGCATACATGTGTACCACCCGTTCAGGATGGTATATCACCAGCAAAGGAAATGGAATCAAGATGAGGATACGAACTAGGATTTGTAATACTGAATACAGTCAATTGTGTGACTGATGTTACCAAAAGATTCAGTTACATGTACTTGTATTGTTAAAAAAAAAGTTAAATGTATTATGCCAGTGGTAGAATGTGAGCATAAGAAGTACGGTAATGCACTAAAGTGCCTTTCTTTGCATCTGCGCGCTGAAATATAGGATGTATTCAATTACTGACCGCATGATTGAACTATAATAGCTTAAAAGACGAAACAAAAATATCTACACTCTGAGGAAGCTATTCCTGTCTCTGGATGAAAGTGCAATGTGTATGTGTGTGCGTGAGCGAGTGCATGCGTGTGTCGCATGTACATGTATGCAGATACAAAGTTCTTTCTGTGCCCAGACTCCACTCACACTGTACTAATCACTGCACTGCCTTAACAACAATCACACACAAATATCTACCATACTACAATCGCAACCTAAAAAAATGTATATATTCACTTTAAAGAACATGTAATTCTGACTTTTTTGGTATCAATTTTAAATTTTTGTGTGCAACAATTGTATGCACTAAATTAATAAAACCCTTGTATAAATTACTCATTTAAACCTATATCACACATATATGCAGACCTGACCCCATCAATGGCAAGGTTACTAATCAAAATTAAAATCCTTGCACTACCAGTTTTACCAGGGCAACCCTGACGACATTTCACTAATGCATACTGCAACCGCAAGCTACAAAACAGGGTTGAATTACCTGACAAAGAAAGGTGTGTTTTTTACACCACCCTCAGTCACACCCACATAAATGTCATTGCAGGGGGTAGCAGTGGCTAAGCAGCAGACGCAGAGCACAGTCAGCATCCCACTACATGTGTTTTGGAATGGAAGGGAGGTGTAGTGTCTTACTATTAGCCACATGCGCTTGAAAAAGGAATTTTACTTCAATTCAACCATAACTGAAAATAATTTAAGACACTGTTTTGTAAATGAAGTTGTAGTCTCTTCATCATGTTCTTAAAAACAGAATGTGAAAACTAAAACCAAAGATCTCTAAACCACTTTTGCTGAATTTTCAGTGGTATTTACACTTTGGGCCCTGCATGGACAGTGTAATCATCAATTTAAAATTTCTTTTCCTTCATAAAGATACCTATGATACATTTTAAATTAATACTATTAGAAATAATCCCCTTAAATAACATGCAACAGTACAATACTGTTAAAATAAAAATATAATCAATGGTAATTAATCTAAATGAGCTCAACTTCTTTTTTTAAATCAATAAATTAATGTAAATGTACCCCCAAATACACCAGCCAGCATGCATGACCTTTTATTACCAATTCAGTGCCCCATGTGGCTTTTTGACCAATCAGGACGGATTCTAGGTGACCCTCTAAATGTTATAACATTCAGGCAGACCCTTTTTGTTTATCAAGCTAAAAATGAACAAGACAAAGTAAAAATTTAAATCAGCAATATCAGTGTGATTTATTCTAAAGAATGACACTTCAAATGCTGTCAGATAATACTCTCTTTATCTAAAAAATACCGAAAAGCGAGTTTTGTCGGTGGGTGCTTTACAGAACAGCGAGGCACCGCCCATTCTCTGAGTGTGCAATGCCGACTCGCTCACTTGAAATCTAAATTATCAAAGTTCGGAAAATCAAGTGAAATTGGGTCACTTATGTCAAATGTATCTTTACGTCATTTCCCATCTGTCTGGAGTCGGTTCTTCTTCTTCTTGTCGATCACTCACGGAGTCGGTTCTAAATCTGTCGCTCTCTATTCAATAAGAAAAAGCGAAGCAACCGAAACGCATGTTCAACATGGTTTGTTGTGTGTCAAACACATTTGACCTGTGAATATTCATCACGTAAGGTGTGTTACTCTGATTGGGTGACCCAGGTCACGAGAATTCTTTGACTGACAGGCATAATCAGGTAGGAGCGCTCCAGTTCCCATTGCAGCTGTTCTGTCTAATTCCCGGGGTCGCTTCGAAATTTCTTTTGGTCGAATTAAACGGTAAAAACCGTTATTTCTAATATGCTGACTGTTAGTATGAGTTATTTCTAATATGCTGACTGTTAGCAAATGATAACAAGACATGTCGAGAAAAAAGATATCAAGCATGAGCCTTTTAGGCGAATGCTGATATCGTTTGTGAGACATGACTGTTGTCATTTGCTAACAGTCCGCATATTAGAAATAACGGTTTTATTACCGTTTAAATCGACCAAATACTCCTGACGTGATGAATATTCACAGATCAAATGCGTTTGACACACAACAATCTCACAAGATAAACCATGTTCAACATGCGTTTCGGTTGCTTCGCTTTTTCTTGTTGAATAGAGAGCGACAGATTTAGAACCGACTCAAGACGGATGGGAAATGACGTAAAGATACATTTGACGTAACGTGAGTGACGCAATTTCACTTGATTTTTCGAACTTAGGTAATTTAGATTTCAAGTGAGCGGGTCGGCATTTCACACTCAGAGGATGGGCGGTACCTTGCTGTTCCGTAAAGCACCCACCGACAAAACTCGCTTATCGGTATTTTTTTTTTTAGATAAAGAGAGTATTATCTGACAGCATTTGAAGTGTCTTTCTGTAGAATAAATCACGCTGATATTGTTGATTTACATTTTTACTTTGATTTGTCAATTTTTAGCTTGATATACAAAAAGGGTCCCTGCCTGAACGTTATAACATTTAGAGGGTCACCTAGAATCCGTCCTGATTGGTCAAAAAGCCCTATGGGGCACTGAATTGGTAATAACAAATGATAACAGACATGTCTCTAAAACGATATCAGCATTCGCCTAAAAGGCTCATGCTTGATATCTTTTTTCTCGACATGTCTGTTATCATTTGCTAACAGTCAGCATATTAGAAATAACTCATAATAACGGTACTCACAAACATGCCAGCCACGCTGTAATATCAACTGTCAAGTAATTAAGAAATACATTAATTAATGTTTAAATCAATTACTCCTGACTTCACTGCAGACGCACATTTCACTTTATCTGATATCGCAATAACTCATGAAGTTTACTGCTTCCTCAGGCAATCAGGAAAAAAACACCTCTTCCAGGTCTTATACTTCTTCCTCATAACGGTAAAAAATACCCAGAGATAAATGTTGAACACACACACAGACACACACACCAGAGAGCAGGGGAGGGGGAGAGTAAGACAGACAGAGAGAGAGAGAGAGAGAGAGAGAGAGAGAGAGAGAGAGAGAGAGAGAGAGAGAGAGAGAGAGAGAGAGAGTGTGTGTGTGTGTGAGAGAGAGAGACAGACAGACAAACAAACAGACAGACAGACAGATGGACAGAAAGACTGAGACAGACAGAAAGAGACAACGAAGACAGACAGAGACACAGAGAGAGAAAGACAGACAGAGCCTGATACAATACAAAAGTCACACAAAATCATTCACTTTGATAGCAGGCGCCTATCAGCAGAAAGAGAATGTTGGAGGACTTGACGCCAGTGTCCTGAGTGCCCTGTCTCACCCATCCCCGCAGCATGCATTGTCTTGTAAATTTACTAAAGTTCACACAAAATCTTAAAAGGCAAGGAGGGAGTGTCAGTCTTGAATCGGTGGGTGGGGGGTTTGTTTGTTTGTTTGTTCGTTCATGGGCTGAAACTCCCACGGCTTTTACGTGTATGACCGTTTTTACCCCGCCATTTAGGCAGCCATATGCCGCTTTCGGAGAAAGCATGCTGGGTATTTTCGTGTTTGTATAACCCACCGAACTCTGACATGAATTACAGGATCTTTTTCGTGCGCACTTGGTCTTCGGACACCGAGGAGAGTCTGCACACAAAGGTGACTCTGAGAAATAAATCTCTCGCCGAACGTGGGGACGAACTCACGCTGACAGCGGCCAACTGGATACAAATCCAGCGCGCTACCGACTGAGCTACATCCCCGCCCGGTGGGGGGTTTAAACGTGGTGTTCCACTGTGTCCTTTTTCTTTTCCACTCAACATTCCTTTTGCCACTGTTCTGTGACCCCCTTGGTACTAGGTGCAATCATATAAACCATCTGTCAATGCCAGTCATGTCTTGCAACAACTGTACAAAACAATGCTGCAAGAGCAGTGTGTGTGTGTGTGTGCGCGTGTGTCAGAGAGAGAGAGAGAGAGAGAGAGAGAGAGAGAGAGAGAGAGAGAGAGAGAATGCGTCATGTCATCTAAATGTGTACACACAATGCACTTTCATGTCACTACGCAGATTCTTGTTTGTATGCTTGTCATTGAGTCAGTGTGGTGCGTGGGTGTACTATGTAAGCCTTAGATTTAGACCCCAGGATCAAACAGAGAGCGAGGGAAAGGGAGGGAGAGAGAGAGAGAGAGAGAGAGAGAGAGAGAGAGAGAGAGAGAGAGACAGGGAGAGAGAGACAGACAGAAAGAGAGAGACAGAAAGAGAGAGAGACAGTCAAGACAGAAAGAGAGAGAGAGAGAGCAACAGTGGCTGACTTAGTGACTAACTGATCTTTGAATCCATAAGAGCTTATACTGGGGGATCCATCTATCTTACAATCTCTGTAAGGCATGTTAAAAGACTTAGAAGATCAGTCAGTGTCTGAAGTTCGTGGGAGAAAACAACTGAAAATTACTTAGGAAGACAGCCGCAACCAGACTTGGAGCTAGGAGCTAGGGGAGAGGGGAGAGGGGTAAGAAGTGGTTTGAGGAGGGGGTGGGGTCAGTGGGAGGCATAAAAAAAGACAAAAATTGAGTGAAAGACAGCAAGAGAAGAGAAAAGAGAAAGGTGAAAGAGAGAATAAAAAGAGAATGTCGATCCAGCGCCTAGACAGGAAGAGAGTGTTTTCATACCACACACTAAAGACAATGGATCAGGTGCACACAACAAACAACAGCTTCCCCAAATCTCCCCGGATTCAAGTTTGTTCTCTCCAGTGAGTAGCTAGAGTATAATGATCGCCAGTGTTTTTAAGGCTGTCTTTCAGGCCACACACAGCCTGAAAGTTCTGACCAGGAAAATATAAGAGTTATTCATAACACACACACAAAAGATCCAAATATTCCCAACACAAGGAAAAAGTTTTCTTTTGTGAATTTGCCTAATCACCCAAGCACATGTAAAAGCATAACTACTGAGAATTGAAAGTCTGTTGAGACTATATTTACATGGACATGAAAGTTGACAGTTTTAAAATCAGGAAACTGCCTAGAGACAATATGACTTTGCTTTTCAACTTTTACACTTTGAATGGTTTGAAAAACAAGGAAATCCGTATGTAAAACCCTTTTTCAATTCATGAATTCCTGATTTTTGGACCCAAGCTTTCATCCTTAAATGAAAGGCAGAACTAGAGGCACAATCTTTTTTTAAATTTCAATACAACAAAGTATTAATTCTTGTTCTTTTCTTGTGTACTCAAAGTAGCACAAAGAAAAGATACAAACACCAGTAACTATTCCCATTTTCTTTCATTCAAGAATTATAAACTCTGATAACGTTTAAGGACAGTAAACTACATTAAAAAAAAGACTGTTGTTAGCATTTTATTACTCAGAAGGTGTAGCAAACACAATAAAAGTTAGAAGGTGCAGATTCAGTGTAAACTTCACACCTTAAACAAAGCATTGCAGAGATTTGTATTTACTTGCCTAGCACTCACAGGCACAACTATATATACATCAATAGTTTTTGAACTATACATAATGGTAGATCGGGCAAGATTGCTCCCATTCCATTCAATGTCATGAATATAAATCAGTGAATTACAGAAAGCCGTTATGCCTCTGTCGCAGTGTGCGTTGCTGTATTCAAGATAACAATGTACAACCCCAAGGTGCTAGAAGTGGAAGAGCTAAGTTGTAGGTTATAATCATGTATGTAGCATAGATGCATACTCAGAGAGAGAGAGAAAGAGAGAGAGAGAGAGAGAGAGAGAGAGAGAGAGAGAGAGAGAGAGAGAGAGAGAGAGGAGAGAGAGAGAGAGAGAGAGAGAGAGAGGGAGAGAGAGAGAGAGAGAGAGAGAGAGAGAGAGAGAGGGAGACAGTACTGTCAAGAGAGAATTTGCAAAAACACACAGTGACACACCCACACAATCTCTCACACACACACACACACACACACACACACACACAGATCAACAGACAGTCAGTCACACTATCACTGTATCAGTTTGTTTGTTTGTTCGTTCATGGGCTGAAACTCCCACGGCTTTTACGTGTATGACCGTTTTTACCCCGCCATTAAGGCAGCCATACGCTGCTTTCGGGGGTGCATGCTGGGTATTTTCGTGTTTCTATAACCCACCGAACTCTGACATGGATTACAGGATCTTTTTCGTGTGCACTTAGTCTTGTGCTTGCGTGTACACACGGG
>NC_090245.1:18355519-18460519 GCF_037325665.1 Littorina saxatilis
GCAAGAGGCCTAGCTGCCATCTCAAAGGGGTTATCAAGGCTTCATTAGCAGATATACCAATTAGACATACACTCTACATGTACCAGCAGTTCTGTGCTTATGCAGCAAATGACTCAACCAGAAACATGATCGCTTTGAAGTTTGAACTAGAAATTTATTTTTAATGCACGTGTATCCAAAAGCCGTAATTTTTAATAGAAACTGTGCGAATGTGCTTTGTTTGCAACTGCAAGCCTAAAGGGGACAGAGCACACAAACACAAGCTTGAACATGCATGTTGACTGCGAATATTTAGTGCCTCAAAAAGAGCATCAGTTTGATGAACTATTCGCTCAGCACCCCTTCAGAGCAAATCATAAGTTTCAGTCTCACATAGGGCGGGGATGTAGCTCAGTCGGTAGCGCGCTGGATTTGTATCCAGTTGGCTGTCAGCGTGAGTTCGTCCCCACGTTTGGCGAGAGATTTCTTTCTCAGAGTCAACTTTGTGTGCAGACTCTCCTCGGTGTCCGAACACCCCCGTGTGTACACGCAAGCACAAGACCAGGTGCGCACGAAAAAGATCCTGTAATCCATGTCAGAGTTCGGTGGGTTATAGAAACACGAAAATACCCAGCATGCTTCCTCCGAAAGCGGCGTATGGCTGCCTAAATGGCGGGGTAAAAACGGTCATACACGTGAAAGTCGTGGGAGTTTCAGCCCATGAACGAACAAACAAACAAACAAGTCTCACATAAACACTAAGCCTAGAAATGTTGCATACAGACACAGAACGTATTTCAATGAGTGTGTGTAACAAACAGGTGGGTTGCAGATTACACTGACTGTGCAGAGTGAAGAGGAAACACTACAGAACCCACAGAGCCTCACACACTGACACAATACCGCCTTCAGTATTATTTGTGCAGATGTGTAGATACATCCACCAGTGCAAGCATGCAGGCTGAGCTGAGCTGGCATACTTTCCCACCCACCCATTCTCACTCCAGGCCATCTATTATTTCTGGTCTCTCTTTCTTTGTTGCTCAGTACCACTACCACTGCCAGTTGATGATGGGTTGTCAAGGACATAATACTAGCTGCTCTTGGTGGAGTTTTTCATGCGACCTATATATAAATAAACGATCAGGTGGCAGTGTTACTGTTAGTGTTTGTCTTGTCATTGAATGTCCTGATAATTCTTATATTACAGACAGGCTCGATGTGTCAAAGAACATTTTCCATTTCAATATATCATTTTAATGGACAATAAAGTGTTGTTATTGTTAAACCTTAAAGGCATACTAACGCACTCCCGTGTTTACAAAGTGTAGTTTGCCCACAATCGATGTCAAACGCACCATAAGACCATATAATGACGATATGTCACCATGCGCGGACCATAATACATGCATTACAGCTTGTTCTAGCCTCTGAAAAAGTGAGGATGTCAACAAAGCCGCGGTGTTAGCTCCCTTGCATCAACGTTACAAGTGTTGCCAAATCTATAAATAGGACCATCTAGATCAAAATAAAAATTCAAATATCTCAACATTTAAGGGCTCCTAGACCACAATATTTTGCAGGGAACTTAATTTAGTCTGTCTCCAGCTCTGGGTAAAGCAATTAGCGTGTATATTCATCAGCTTTCTATGCCTTTAAGACTGTAGCATACACACTCTGCAGTTTCTGTTAGTGGTTTAATTTAATGATTTTTGTACACAACGCATGAAACTAATTTAAGCACTTTCGCCAGTTGTGGATGCCAAATTTCAGGCAAATCGACCAATATAATAAGCGGTCAAAGTGTGACAGACAGACAGACAGACAGAGGTCAGGGCCTTTTAATAATATACTGTAGATGGGTTTCAACATGACATTATCTGTGGACCAAAGTCTTGAACAAAAATATCATCTGCGAATACTGGAAAAACAATGGCTGTTCATCCGTATTACTCGACCATCAAATGGTATTAAAGCACATGACCTGTAAACTATTGATTCTGAAGGGGTCTATGTCGACCAAAAGTGGGTGGATTCCCTGTAGGTGTTTTTCTGTCAGGAAAGTACGATAATGCTCAAGCCTCCGCCAAGCGGGTGACTGCCATAAACTGATTTAAATTACCTTTGCGTAACTTCCCCTTCCAAAATGGCGGTTCGACAGGAGAATCTTTCATAATTCCTGAATTCACGTGCGGCACTCAGCCAAGCAAACATGCTTCAAAGAGAAAGACAGATAATCGGAAAGGATTTAGTTAAAAAAAATCTCTCCACCACATTGTACTCTCGTTGTATTTTAGCTGCATTTTCTGTCATTTAGTTATTGATTAAAAATTGTTATCAATAAAAGAAATTGCAAAACGGAATCGAATTGATAAGAAATACCAAAAAAGATTAAAAAAAACATCAAATTCTACCGATGTCGCGAAAGCCAGGGTCACACGGCTACGATTCAATCGCAGGATTTGTTCCTCATGAGCCATTACGAGACAATCACCGATTGACTCTTTTGCTGCTACCAGTCACACAGCAAATGCACAGTGCGAGAGCAGACGCTTTTTGCAGGGGCGGATCAGTTGCTTTGTAAGGGGGGGTGCACTTTGAATCGAAAGTGAATGTGATGGGCGCAAAGCGCCCGAATTTGCTAGGGGGGTCCGGGGGCATGCCCCCCCGGAAAAATGTTTGGCCCAAAGAAGCAAAATGGTGCCATCTGGTGCCATTTGAACTTAGAAATGGTCATAGAATCAGCTTTCCAATTTGTTTTAAATATTTGTTTTACTGGAGGGGGGTTCACCTGCACCCTGTGCACCCCCCCCCCCTCGTCCGCCCCTGTTTTGTGATAAATGGGTTCTGCTAATGTTCTAAGCCCCCCCCCCCCCCCCCCAAAAAAAAACAACGAGTTAGGTGAGTTTCGCCAAGGCAGCGAACAAAGTCACAACATCCTCTTCTATAGCATCATCCCGAAACGGTTCCAGGGAGGATGAAATAGACCGAGAGAGGGCTCTGATAAGTGTCTCGGAAACAGAGGACAGTTCGAGCGAGTACCTGCCAGTCTCCTCAACGCCTATCATTCCTTGTTCCGTGCAAGCCGAAACTTTATCTTTCCTGTAGCCCTCTTTCTTCAAATTCGCCAATTCCGGCATGACCGGAAGAGGAAGCGAAAAAGTAGAAATAAGGTTCTTCGTTCTTCCGAAAAACCGTGACTTGCGCGCACAGTTCGATGGAAGATGAAAACCCTGCTGGGGAGAAGCCAGCCACGGCTGTGCAGAGGACGGGGCGTCGTCATGTGCCGTTAACAACGGAACGTGAGTTCCTTCGCTGTTGCCGATCACCCTAGCCATTTCGTAGGCAACGGAAGGTGACTCCCGGAAACGGAACCGGGAATCAGCCACCTTGTCACCCACGAAATCGCCAAATGCGGAAGGTGGTGGTGCTACAAGATGAGAAGTGTCCGTCACCCCTTCTGCAAAATACCTGGAAGTAACCTCAGCGGCCAACTGAAGTGTCCGTTGAAATTTCCCAGCGACTCGGAATGTAGGCTCAACCTCAGAAGAGTCATCCCTATCCTCGTCGTCATCTACACCGTCAACGACAAAGTCGTCTGGTATAGAGTTGACATTCCCGGAACCATCATTGGCCGAAGCCAGAAATGAATGTCCCCCAGTACCGGAACCGCGTGCAGCCGCACTGTGCGGAACCGGTAAAGAATGCACGCTACCGTAACCCGAAACCGCCGAAGCGGAACCGGAAGTAGCCGGAAGCCCTCTCGCATCGACAACCGGAAACACAGAAGTGTTATGCCCGGAAGCCGACACGTACAGTCCCCCACCATCTGGAACCGCCGAAGCGGAACCGGAAATGAGAGACGGAGCGCCGTTGCCGCCAACGACCGGAAACCCAACAAAGTTGGTGTCGGAAGCTGGTCACTGTGTGCGAGAAATGTTACGATTACCTGGAAAGCCGGAAGGCGGACCAGAAGTACCCAGAAACCCCCTTGCAGAAACACCTGTGTAAGCGGATGCAACTACAGACGATCCTAAACCCGAAGGAGTGGCCACACCGGGTCCGACGGGAAAGGTAGGGTAACCGTCACTACCAACTACAGTATGCATACTCGCAGTTGGAAGTGAACTTCCCAAGTCAAAACTCACCGACGCCGACCCGGAACCCGACGGCTGAGGAGAAGCAAGGTCAACCGAAGTAATGGTTGCTGCCTAGAGTCGCCAACTCCGGATGGAAGAGACGCAATGGTGGAACAAGCCACCCCTCTTTCAAATGCCAGCATCTCCTTTATCTGCTCTTTGAAGGATGAAAACAGCGAGAATATCTCCTCACGAGAGACACCTTGACTCTCCTTGACCTTGGGAACAGGAGAAAGCTGAAGCGGTAATGCACATGGAGGGTCGATAACAACCCGCAACGATTCTTTGCTAACCGGGTCAAAAACCTTAATGACCGGTTGAAAAACAGGAGAAGCTTTATCTTTAGAACGTACTCTCTTAGCTTTGCCTTTAGACGAACTAGAAGTAGAACTGCCCGGCGGATAAACCGGCACCTGCCTGGCGGAGCTTTTGCCCTTGTCCGCCATTGTTGTACAACAAAAACTCCGTGAACAACGGAGCAAAAAGTTCAACAACAAAACTTATGAAATGCAAATGGCGGCACAAGATAATAAACAAGAAAGATCTCACCAAAGCTTAGGCAAGATACGCCAAAACACAGAGGGTCAATGGCCTTCCAACAGGAGGCCAACGGCTGAAAAAGCCGAGAAGGGCAACAACACGTCCGAACACAAGCGTGTTGAAGAAGAAATGACTATACCGGCAGTATGTCTCGCGCATGTGCGGGATGCCGGTGAGGGGAGGTAACTATCAGGGCCTTGACTGCAAGGTTTTGTTTTGGTTTTGGGAGTTACCTCCCCCTGTCACCAGGGTCTGGGCTTCAATGTCTGAGCATCAAACGGAAGTTAATGCTATATATATGTGAGTTGGCGTAAGAATGTTATTTAATGTTGGTTTAGGGTAACCCGACCGACCTTATTTTTTTTCCAACGACCCTAAAACTTTTTTTTCATTTCTCAAAAAACAAAAAACAACTTTTGGCACATTTTGTGAACCATACCGAAATGAAGGGAAGTTACCTCATTTGAACTCAACAGAGGTCGACATATTTTTTTTTAAATATAATTTTTTTTTTTTAAATTCAAAAAAGCCTACCTACCTGTTGTTACGTTACCCTAAACCAATATATTGTTTTTGTTGGCCTAATATCTTCTGAGCTTTCTAAAAAAAACTAGATTCTGTTAGTTCCAAACCGTTGTACATGCCCTAAACATCTCCTTTGTATCTCAGTAAGAAACTGCTGTAACGAAAAGTTTTGAATCTACGAAAAGTTTGAGGTTCGCTGCTTTTAGCCATTTTTTTCAAGTCATGGGGTAAAGGCGGCAACAGCGCGTTCTGATTGGTCCTCACCTGCGATTGTCTCGCAGGGAATAGAGAAAGTTCTATCGCTCAAAGCTACAAGAGAATCGCTTGCGATTGACTTAACTCCGTTGCAGCTCGATCTTACGATCAAATCGCCTCGTGTGCACTGGTAATCACGGCCGTGTGACCCTGGCATAAGCATAGCGTGACTTTCAGTGAGATCGGTTAATTGCTACATGGAATACAGGGAAAACGCCTACAGGAAATGCACCTACAGGGAATCCACCCACTTTTGGTCGACATAGACTCCTTCTGCACTTCTACTGTTCTAGTAGTTCTACTCTAGTTCTAACTTCTACTACAATACTAGTGCTGATTATGCCTTTCAAAATGTTATACAGTTGAGTCCTCACAAGTTCTATGCAGTCCTTCAAAACAAAAAAAGTCGAAGACCATTTCTGTCATAAGCTGTTAGCTGTGCAACACTGCTTTTGCGCACTCTCACTCTGCTTGGGCTTCGCGTATCGATAATAATGTGGATTCATACTAAACGCACCAGCAATCGAATATATCACTAGCTGTCAAGCATACAAAGTACAATGGAATTGGAACAATCACTTCTTCGTACACGCTCGATTCTTCGTTGTGATCGGGAATCCTTGGGAGTGCTGCGCCTACACTCAAAACCGAACATTCAAACCGCAACAACGCACTTGCTGCACTAAAACTAGCGAGCACTGGGTCTCGCTCCACTGCAAATCCGGGATGGAGACCCAACTTATCTTGTCTCTGGAAGCAACACACAGGCACGTACGCACAATCAATGTACAGCAACATCAGAAACGAGTGTTTACATAAGCTAGGTGGTAAAATTCAGAAGAACAGAAACTCAGAATGTCTTACCGTATTCAGCTAAAGACAAGGATTCCCTGGCCTGACAAAAATATATTGACGGAAGTGTGGAATACTTCCGGGGGTCAGAGGTTTCTGTGTCGAAGGGAGCTTATCGGTTTCCTCGTTTATTTATGTTCGCCAGTAAGGGTATTGTCCCTTGTTTCAAGAAAGTATGTTCACGTTCCGGCATTGTTCAAGATCTGCCTTGCTCCTTCCTACCTGAGCTAAGTGACATACAATGTCTATGTCTTTGCTTGAGCATAAAGACTGCATGCAACTTTAACATTTTTATTTTAAATGCTTTTGTCATAAGTCACTTTCATAATTATAAATCAGCATTAGGTAATATGCCGCCCTATTTATGATGATGGCATATATGTCCACCAAAAGAGTGGGATTACCTGTAGGTGGAGTTCCTGTAGGGGGATTCAATCCCACAGGGTGTAGTTTTTCAATAAAACTTGCAAACCATACTCGAATTTCTAAGAAATATAAAAAACCATCGAAAAACATCAAATTCTACCAATGTTAATAATAAAGTGTATTTATATTGCGCCTATCCCTTACAAAAACCTAAAATATTTGGCGAAACTCTACAGGAACTCCACCCTGTGGTATTCCCTGTATACAGGGAATCCACCTACAGGAACTCCACCTACAGGGAATCCCACTCTTTTGGTCGACATAGACCCCATCAGCCCTATTTATGTGTAACTTATTTCAGGGCTTTTCTCAATGTGTACACTAGTCTCTGGTTCAGGGCAGATTTGATTTTAGGCAAACAGCAACAGCAACAACAACAACAACAACAACAACAACAACAACAACATAATAAAAAATGTTGAATTAGAGTACCATGATTAACAAATGAAGGCTGCGCAGATATTTTCTTCTCTCTTTTGCATGAAACACTTTTGACAATAATAATAATGGAAATAGAAGTAATAACAATAATTATAATAATAAATACTTATTAATCGCTCCTTTTCGCCAGAGCTCACGGGGATGTACAATAGCAACATACACACACCTACAGACACACAGACCAGCTCTCTCATGCACGTGCATAATGATTGAATCCAATCAATAACAGTTAAATAAAACAAGAATACCATATATTCCATTGTCTGTGAACTTTTTCAGAATGATGATTTTTTTTTAACAGTTGGCAGAATTAATAGGTTTATACTATAAAGAGCGCTGCTGTTTGTGTTTCTGGTGCCCGTACTTTTACAGTGATAAGATAGGGGACGTTACTCTCGAGTTCACAATCAACAATGTGGCGGCCGCTCGTGTGCGAAAGATTGGCTTCTCGTGTTTGTCGAGTGCTGGCAGCAACTGAAGTTGCAAAGCCGGCAGCGGAGCAGATGCGATGGAGCTCGAACATCAAAATGACAAAGGGGCTGAAAAAGATGTTCGACAGGCGAGGTGCATCAAAGTAAGAAAATATTTTGTTTTCTTGACCTTCGCCATCGTAGAACTCTCTCTTCTGTGTATGTGTCATGCAGTATCCAGAATTAGTCCAGTAAAGTAATCGGCATACTGAGAGAGAGAGAGAGAGGAGAGAGAGAGAGAGAAAGAGAGAGAGAGAGACAGAGACAGAGAGACAGAGAGACAGAGACAGAGGGAGAGAGAGAGAGAGGAGAGAGAGAGAGAGAAAGAGCATTGCACAGCAAGTGAGAAAAGCTTGAACATATCATAATAGCTGTTGTCAGAGATAGACCTGTTGTTAGAAACTGTTGAAAGAAAATTAGGTCTTTTAATTTTTGGTTGTGTGCTCTGCCTATAGCTATGCAAATACATAAATCAGTTGTAAGTATTTGTGTGTCCCTTTTTTTCCAGGAAGAAACAGTTCTCTGGGCCTGTGAATCTAATAAATGTAAGTTGGTGATTCAAGTTTATTTATACATTTGTTGTCCGTCTTGCCATGTAGATTTTCAAGCTGACATTATACAAACGCAGAGGTGCGGAACATTTTACATGATTAGTTTTCATGATATGCAAAACATATCACAACAGTTAAAATCTAAATTTGAATAATGCATGTGAAAATAACTTTCTTTGCCAGTCAACATGATGTCCTTACCAGCCATTTTTGACTCACATGCGAAGCAAAAGTGAGTCTATGTAATCGGTCAGTGTTAGTCTGTCCGGCCGGCCGGCCGTCCGGCCGGCCGGCCGGCCGGCCGGCCGTCCGTAGACACCACCTTAACGTTGGACTTTTCTCAGAAACTATCAAAGCGATCGGGCTCATATTTTGTTTAGTCGTGACCTCCAATGACCTCTACACTTTAACGATGGTTTTGTTGACCTTTGACCTTTTTCAAGGTCACAGGTCAGCGTCAAAGGAAAAATTAGACATTTTATATCTTTGACAAACTTTTCTCGGAAACTATCAAAGCGATCGGGCTCATATTTTGTTTAGTCGTGACCTCCAATGACCTCTACACTTTAACGATGGTTTCGTTGACCTTTGACCTTTTTCAAGGTCACAGGTCAGCGTCAAAGGAAAAATTAGACATTTTATATCTTTGACAAAGTTCATCGGATGTGATTGAAACTTTGTAGGATTATTCTTTACATCAAAGTATTTACATCTGTAGCCTTTTACGAACGTTATCAGAAAAACAAGGGAGATAACTAGCCTTTTCTGTTCGGCAACACACAACTTAACGTTGGGCTTTTCTCGGAAACTATAAAAGTGACCGGGCTCAAATTTTATGTGAACGTGACTCATTGTGTTGTGAATAGCAATTTCTTCCTGTCCATCTGATGCCTCATATAATATTCAGAACTGCGAAAGTGACTCGATCGAGCGTTTGCTCTTCTTGTTGTTGTTGTAATTTGAGTCAATCAGATCTTTAAAAAGAGGGAGGCTTCAAATGGATGGGATGTAGCTCAGTCGGTAGCGCGCTGGATTTGTATCCATTTGGCCGCTGTCAGCGTGAGTTCGTCCCCACGTTCGGCGAGAGATTTATTTCTCAGAGTCAACTTTGTGTGCAGACTCTCCTCGGTGTCCGAACACCCCCGTGTGTACACGCAAGCACAAGACCAAGTGCGCATGTTAAAGATCCTGTAATCCATGTCCGAGTTCGGTGGGTTATAGAAACACGAAAATACCCAGCATGCTTCCTCCGAAAACGGCGTATGGCTGCCTAAATGGCGGGGTAAAAAACGGTCATACACGTAAAATTCCACTCGTGCAAAAAACACGAGTGTACATGGGAGTTTCAGCCCACGAACGAAGAAGAAGAAGCAACGTTAAAGTTTTCCGGACGTCCGGACGGACGGACGACTCGGGTGAGTACATAGACTCACTTTTGCTTCGCATGTGAGTCAAAAATGGATGTCAAGTTACTTAGATTATAATCAGAAATCTGAAAAACGAAGGTCTTCAAATTGGATGGTCTACCGTCTTAAAAGAGGTTCCACTGTAGCCTCATTATGCACCCTTATGTATCAGGATAATTGCTTTCTCACAAGTTTGTTGTGTTTACCACACCCAGGCTGTAACTCAAGACGCAGAGATCAACCCTCGCAGGAAGCCAGTGTACACCGAGGGCCAGAAGCGGCGTGCTCATCAGGTGGGCCGGGTGCTCTACGACAACATCGTTCAGCTCGTCAACTCCGGTGAACTGTGTCCTCAGTTGGCCGTCATGTCTGTAGAGATTGTGCAGGTCAGTTGTCTGACGATCAGATTCTCTTTCAGTTGTTTTGGGGGGAGGGGGAGGGGGAGAGAATCAGACAGAGCTAAATTGTAAAGGCTTAGTTTCCAGGGAGTGAGAGGTTGATAGGGGACATATCGTTTTTGACTTGTCCAGATGTCCAGTATACATTGTTGTTAAACAGTTGTTTATTGTATGTTTATCAGGGTTTGGTAGTGTGTGATAGGGTTCGTGTCTGTCTGTAGATGTTAATTTCTTTGTTAGTCCTGTGTTGACAACTCTTCGACAAGCGCTTAACCTTTGCCGTGCTTCCTGGGTTCACCTATACCCAGAGACACACTAAAATCATTGTAACTCTGGAACCATTAAAGGTATCGTTTTGAAATTTTAAATATCTCTCACACACCTAATTTGCTCTCTGTCTGCAAATTTTTAGTGTGTACATGACAAAAGATTAAAACTTATTGATTATGCTAATTAACATACACACTACCGATTGCGCGGGTTCATGCATACCCATACTTTTTAAAGAGTAGTAATTGTAAATATCCCTCTGCCGACGGCGCGGGTTCTGCTATACCCATACTTACCAAAGCGGCGGAACAGTGTTTATTCTTCTGCCGACTACGCGGGTTCAACCATACCCAGTAGGACTAGACAATGCCAGTTTTCTTGGAGGCGCTCTGGTACATCGACACCGGTGTCAGTACGGGCTCTTTTGCCTGACGCTTCCTGATTTTTGAACGCAGACAAGAAGTTTCACTGACGACTGACTTGAAGTTGAAACAAGCGGAGAACTACTGAGATGTACTTGGTAAGTTGTACTTTTTATGACAATCCACTAGAGAACTATTCACGTATTCATTATTCAAAGTAATCCTTGTGTGTGTGCAATCTGTGCACTGACTTGAAGTTGAAACAAGCGGAGAACTAGATCTACTTGGTAAGTTGTACTTTTTATGACAATCCACTAGAGAACTATTCACGTATTCATTATTCAAAGTAATCCTTGTGTGTGTGTGTGTGTGTGTGTGTGTGTGTGTGTGTGTGTGTGTGTGTGTGTGTGTGTGTGTGTGTGCAATCTGTGCGCTAATAATGGTCTTTATCAAGCGTGCGGGACAGTATAAACTAGGCTATAATATTCCCACCGGGAAGAAGAGTGGAGTCATTCATGGGATAGGTCGCAGTGTGTGATGCTTCTCGCGAAACAAGCGGTGCCCACCTTGAAGATAATCCCTCCTCAGTTTTACCCCAGGCCCATCTCCCGGGGTCATCTCTCTCACGTTCTTTCAGTTTCGCTATGTCTTTCACACACACACACACACACACACACACACACACGCGCGCGCGCGAGCGCGCCCACAAACACACACACAGTTTTTGAAGAGAAAAAAAGCGAAAGTGCGTGCAAGCCGATCCAATCTCATACTGATTATAATAGTAACTACGTCATTTGATTATTTGCAAATGACCACGATACACCCCCCTCCCCCCTTTTTTTGTTTTTGTTTTTTTCCATTGTCAGTTTACGCCGCCCATGTAGTCACAAAACAACTATGCCTATATGTTTGGGTTTAGTTTTTCTCTCCAGGTTACTAACAAGTGGTATTGCGGTTGGCACTGTTACAGGTGAAATGGAGCGACCAAATATCTTTGACGCTCTTCGGACAGCCAACGGAGACGATTTTCATGTGGACTCGGGTAAGATGAGAATGTGTCTATATTTATGCATTTGGGGTATGCCTAGTGAGGGCCGTTACGGCAAATCTGGACAGATATTAGTAGTGTTATGTGTGCATTATATTATGCTTGGACGTGTGCGTGTGTGTGCATGCGTGCTCGTGTGCTTGCTTTTGTCTTATACTTGTGTGTATACAAGCAAGCAGATGACCATGTGTGTGTGTGTGCGTGCATGCGTGTGTGTGTGATGCATATATCTGACAAGTGTGAGGTGTTGCATTTTGGTAAACAATATTTGTTTCAGCGATGTTGACTGAGACAACACCAGTAGTCTCACATGATGCTGGACACCAGGAACCTCAAAGTGGAGATGATGAGACCAGCGACGAGGAGGGCCCTCTGCCACCAGAAGGTGACAGTTCCCCAGATCAATCTGAGGCTGAACTGATGGAAGGAGATGAGCAAGTGCCAGAAGCAAGTTCTGAGACTGCCAAAGATGGAACCGAGTGGTGTTCTGCACCAACTATTTCCAAGACGGCCAAAACGGCACCCAGAAATATTTTCAAGATGCCCCCCAGTAAGCTTCTGGGTTGTCAAAATGTAAATACCCCCAATGATGCTTTCAGTCTTTTTATAACCGATAAAATTGTATCAGATGTTGTAGAGTTCACCAACATTGAAGGTCGGCGTGTTCTGAAAGAGGCATGGGATCCCGTTGATAGAGAGGAATGCCAAGCTGTCATTGGGATTCTGCTTTTTCTGGGCGCTAGAAAACAGAACATGGTGTCGACAGAAAAGATCTGGGACTCTGTCAAAGGTTCTGGAATGGTTCGTGCATGTATGAGTCGCAGAAGATTCCAAAACTTCATGACCTACATGCGATTTGACGACAAATCGACCAGAAGTGCGAGGAGAGAGAAAGATCAATTTGCCCCATTCCGCGATATGTGGACTGATTTCATGAAGGCTCTGAGCAGTCACTACATCGCAGGCCCTCTGCTCACAGTTGATGAGCAGCTTGTGCCATTCCGGGGCAGGTGTGGTTTTCTCCAGTACCTGCCATCCAAACCTGACAGGTATGGAATGAAAGTGTTTTGGGTGGCTGACGCTGAAAACGCTTTTCCTTTGTATGGCATCCCATACCTGGGTCGACCACTTGGTCAAGACAGGCAGGTCAACCTGGGTCGCAACATTGCCACAGAGCTGGCAACCCCTTTCTTCAAGAGTGGTAGAAATGTCACATGTGACAACTACTTTACAGATTTGGAGCTAGCTGAGACCCTGTCCAAGAATGGCCTGACTGTGGTAGGTACTGTGAGAGGAAACAAACGGTTCTTGCCAAATTCCTTCAAAACAGGAAGGCATCTTGGGTTGTACGACAGTGAGTTTGCCTACAATGGAGCAACCACTGTCGTCAACTACCAGAGCAAACGCAGAAAGAGTGTCATTCTTCTCAGTACTATGCATGACACTGGCGTTGTGGATAGGACACCGGAAAACCAAAAGAAGAAACCGGAGATTGTGTTGTTCTACAACGCAACAAAGGGGGCAGTGGACACTGTTGACAAGATGGCGCACGCCTACACGGTGAAACGCAGAACAAAGCGATGGCCAATGGTCATGTTTTTCAACATCATTGACTTGGCAACTATTGCTGCTCGTTGCGTTTGGAGTGTCAGGTTTCCTGCCCATCCTCTGTCCAAAAAAGATGGGCGGTCAGATTTCATTGAAAACATCAGTGACCAGCTCATGTATCCCCTATTGAAACAGCGAATGACATCAGTGGCGATGCCTAGAAGTCTTCATGAGGCAGCTGAGAAGGCCATCAAGCATCTTGAGTGTGACGATTTGGTGAAGCGTCAGCGCAAAACATCATCCAAGAAAGCGCTGCTGCCACCAGCAGAGGATGCGGCCAAGTCTAAAAGGGCAGGATCAAAACGTCCAGCGTCCAGTCAAGATGCCAGCACATCCGGTTCTAAAATAAAGCGGTGCCTGTTCTGCAGCTGGAGACTGGATCGAAAGACAAAACATACGTGCTGTCAGTGTGATGAGTTCATCTGCCAAGATCACACCCACAAAGTCTGCCCAGTCTGCATCAAGGCAATGGCCACTTCCTAAACTGAAAGCCCAGAAAAAAGCAGAAGCCCAAAGGACAGTTTGACATTCCACTTGACTAACACCTGTATCACTTCATTTTGCACATTTCTGCAATGGTATGAGAGCTTCATATGGGCCAATGGCTTGTTACATTTCAAAAGAAAGGGTCAGTCGATTGGAAAGGCATTAGTAGAAAACACACACACACACACACACACACACACACACACACACACACACACACACACAAGATGAGAAAGTAAACAGATACATTTTGTTGTCAATTTGTAATTTTCATGTCCAATGTGACTAATTGCACAATTTGCATGTCTTTGGTGGCCCTCTCCATTTGGCCCCAACCAGTTCTTCCAGGCTGACGTGATAGCCCTGCAATAAAATATGACATTTCATTTGACTTCATTGAAGGTGAACAACCTTCATCTCTGAACCATTATAAGAAGTGTATCATCTTTAGTGTGTTAGTACAGACTTCACTTTTTCGTTTTCTAAATGATTGTAGGTTACTTCACTGTGTGTAAACTGATAGCCTGGCAACCTGGGTGTGTGTATGTTGGTGAGCTAACACATTGGTACTGAAAGTAAAAATAGAATGACAGAATTGTTGCAGGTAATGTGACGAAGGTGACAGCATTCACACTCCAACATATTTTACCTGGTCAACATACTGGCGGTCATAGGCCCCAGCTTGAGGAGGCCGGTCACCAAAACGGCGTCTCACCGCCTCCCGGATTTCCTCCGGATACACCAGGGTCCGGACCCCGCCTGTCTTCAATTTCCCAATGAACTGAAAGAGGAAAAAAGTGAAAGTAATGAAATTATCTGAAGAGACCATTATTGTTTGCTGTTGTACATTACTTCTATTTGTTGGTTATTTACAACACATGATTTTGGTGGGAACACATAAAACAATTATTGTGAAATCTCCTTTTGTGTTAAGCGTTTTTTTTCCTTCGCGTTATTTGAAAAAAACACGTAGGCAGGAAATATGTGCAAACACACGTATTGTGCGTATGTTGTGGGCGTATGTGTGGGTGCATTCCGTGTGAGTGTGTAACTTGCATGGTGTGTGTGTGCGTGTCTGTATGTGTTTGTGTGCGTGCATGCAGTGCGCTTCTGAATATTATAAAAACACGACAAAAGGTATAAATATACACTTACCATCAAACTCCCCCACATCGATCTATAGACATCTTTTCGGCATGTCCCTGTGTGGAACAGGACATGCCGGAGACCGTTTGGCATTTCCAGGCTGAAAAGTAACCAGCAGCCAATGTCATTATGATGCCCTGGGATAACATGCATCAAATAGTCATGCATGTATATCTGCGCACACGCATTTACGCTGGCACGAACCCACCCACACATGCATGCGCGCACACACACACACGGCACACACACACACACACACAAGAACGATCCTCCTGTGAACTTCTCATGAACACGTCTTTAGTACACTATTATGTGCATGCTTTCACATGTACACGCACATATATAACACAACAATATTCAAAAGCATGGACCTGTTCATGTGTATGTGCGCACAAAACAAAGTTAAATGCATACAAACAAGCTCTTATAAATGTCTCTACCACCATCCCACAATTATAACCCCTCTCCACCCACCCACCCCCCTCCCTCTAAAATCCCGTTTTTACCAAGTAGGGGCTATTTTGCAAGTCGGGGTCGGAATCTAACCTTGCACCGGGAAGAAAGCGTGGCGGGACTCGGAACACTTTTCTTGTTTGATGTCACAAAAATGTAGACGTCACAGACACGTCAACACAGATACAAGCCTTTTTCTTAAGCTACATATAACTTTTGACACATTGACCTCAGCAATCCGATAAAATATGTTTTATTCACATATAAATGACTTACTTCATGTCTTCAAGTGCCAGCTCCAACTCGCGCTCACACCCGGATTCTGCCATCGCTGCAAGAAGTCGGTGAAGGGAGAAACTCGATCCACCCACTGAAGTAGCGCTGTGGGTTTCCCTGAACCCACACCGTCGTTAGAGGAATAAACAGTAAAAACACTCTTTGAAATGTATGGGTTCAGACAAACCCGCATCGTCGTTAGAGGAATAAACGGTAAAAACCCTCTTTCAAATGTATGGGTACAGACAAACCCGCATCGTCGGGAGTGTGTAGTCAAAAGCGGCATCCGGCAAAGGTTTAAACTGTACCCACGGAATACGCGCTATTTAAGCTTCATATTGATTGATTGATTGATGCTGCATGAAGCAGGAACACATTTATTTAGCAAATTCAAAGTGAACAATACAGTTTGTTAAATACAGGGGGAAAACGTGTGTGTGTGTGATGAGTAGACCTTGGAATAATACAAGAATGAATGGTTCCATGGTGTGTGTGAAAAGAAGCATAAAGAGGGGAGGAGGGAGGGGGGAGGGCAAATAGAAGCTCAGCAGTATCATTTTTACTGGCCTTCTCCTTTTCCATTTCATTGTTTCTTAAAGGGATACAATAGGAAGGTTTTCGCCAGTTATCTCTTTGAGGTTTTGGGTGCTTACAGAGTACCGTGCCCCTTGTGGGGGCATCAAACATCGAGGTCACAAGCAGGGTCAAGGGGAAGGTCGGCTGGGCGGACAGGAGACTACAATAGGAAGGTTTCCGCCAGTTATCTCTCTTTGAGGTTTGGGTGCTTAGAGAGTACCGTGCCCCTTGCGGGGGCATCAAACATCGAGGTCACAAGCAGGGTCAAGGGGAAGGTCGGCTGGGCGGACAGGAGACTATTGGCCTATGGAATCTTACAGTTGAATGTTCTTTCATCTGCTTTTTTGTGTTGCAGGTAAAAGTGGTTCCCAACTTCAGCGCAGTAAACGTCTACTGGTTATCCTCTGGGTCGCAGGAAGATCAAATAGTAGAACAACTCTTCAAGAAACAGGAGGGACTTCTGAGGTATTGAAGTAATTTTAGGTCTTTGCTCTTTACTTTTTGTTCTTTGTCAACCTCTTTTTGTTCGGACTGCTTTGCTGGACAGGCTTTTGTTTGTTTATTTTAATATATATTTGTTCTGCATATTATTCCATGGCAAACACTGTTTTGATTTGAAATTAATTAACAAGTACAGAGACAATGTTCAAAGCATATTCAGTGATGATTTGCAGTTATATCCAGTGGAAAATGCATTATTGTCACTTTTAATTTTATCTGCGTATCTGTTGGAGACCCTTATTTCCATTCAACAAGCTTAAAATAAGTATTGGGTTTATTTTCCAGTTGAAGATTTCTTCTGGTCAACTAAAATGTGTGAGAAAGGTGGAAAAGCAATTATGTGTAAACAACTCGAACATCTCCTGACACCACCACGAGTATTACACGACTTTCATTCTTTTAGTTTTCATCTGCTGTGCTTTGTGTTGTTACAATATACACTTGTTATTATGATTCCAGGCAGATGCTTACATCCCGGCACATACTAGGCGTCATCCCTCGCATCAACTTCGTCAAAGACGACAGTCGAGCTCGTTACCTGGAGGTGGAATCCCTTTTAAGCAAGGCCGACTTTGGACAGGACTTCACGCCCACAAGACTGGACACTTCTGTTCGTGACATCTTCCTAACAGAGCGTTTGAAGGACAGTCCTGATTTGGACCGACTGCAAGAAAAGTTTGACCAAATGAGTCGCACAAGCGCAACAGAAAAGGCTGAGTTCAGGCCCTCAGAAGCTCAGCTGAGCATGGCAGATAGACAATTTGATGATGGCAGTGGAGAAAAAGAGAAGACTTTGTATAAGAAAAGTAATGAAACCAGCCATTTAGAAAGCTGTAGCATTGCAGATGACGGGAAAAGTACACAGACGCATGAAAGAGAAGGCTTGATGCGTCAGCCGTCGTCTTTGGAAGTTGAACAGTTGCACAGTCAGTTTCTTTCCGAGAGCTCTGTAGGCGTATTTCAAACTACCAGCAATGTTGAAAATCCAAAGAAAAGTAACAATTTAGATCAACAGGACACAAACTCGGTGTGCAAAGGTTTCCGTGATGACCTGTATGGAGTTCCTCACACACAACTTCTCAACAAAGTCCTGCTCAGAAAACAGAAAGCTGGCACGCGACCTGCTGAAATCAGCCGAGAAAAGGAAGCCGAAGCGCTCATGCAAAAACTGGAGCCCAGAAATTTGAAAGCGTTATTGCAGAAGAGAGCGAAAACCAAGGGGAGGCTTGCATCTCAGTCTGACTTTGTTAAAGCGGGCATTGAAAGCCTCAGTGAAACAGAAGGACATCTTGGTGTGGAGGCTGAAGAACTTGCTGATGATGACTTCGAAGAAGAAACCTTGCATACAAGTGGTCACCCACCAGACCAAAAGTAATGCAGACTTACCATCCTGATGTGGCAGAGTACTAAACAAAACAAAATAAAAACTTTTTTTTAAAGTGAACTGTGTTCTTTCCAGCTCAGCATAGATGATACTTGTAGTTATCTTCTACAGTGGAACCCCCCCACCCCCCCCCCCCAACTTAAGACTCCCTCCCTTTTAAGACCTTGTTTCCTCAGACTTTCTGCTGTTCAGAACCTCTGTATATTTACCCCAATTTTAAGACTCCCTCCTTTTTAAGACCTGACTTTCTCAGATATGTTAAGGTCGTGAAAGGGGTGTTCAATTATACTTGCAAAAGTATTATGAGGTGTAACTGTGCTTCATTTGGTGGAGAGTCTGAATGTTGTGTGCAGTTAAGTATTTCTGTTTGATTACAAAGAACATGGATTAAATGAAATTAGTGCATTCTTCAATGAAAAATTCTGTCAAAGTACATGTACACTGTTATGTAGTCTCATTTAAACTTTATTGATATCACTGTGCATTTTATTTTATATTATAAGCAAAAAATAATGTAATCAACATGTTGTTCTATTTCATTATGTACAAAACAACAAATGTGCAAACCTTCAAAAAAATGTGTTTTTTTCACAAATCTAGGCATGTTATTTGCTACTCAAGAACAAACATCAATAAATACAATTGCGGATCAGTTCAAATTACTCCACTCGAGCTCTTTGAACAAAAGAAAAATTAAAAGCTAGCTAGATTTGACAAGCAAGTATAGTCATCTAAAGGAAAACTGAAAGGCTAGATTTCACAAATTACAAGGCTCCAAATCATGGAAGTAAATTGTATCACCAAAATCTTTTACATTATGAACAAAAAAACTAATTTGCAAACCTTCAAATCTTCTTGTTTTTTCACAAATCAGTGCATATCATTTGCTACCCAAGAACAAACATAAATAAATAAAATCGCGAATCAGTTCAAATTACTCCACTCAAGCTCTTTGAACAAAAGAAAAATGAAAAGCTAGATTTCACTAGCAAGTAGTCATCCAAAGGAAAACTGAAAGGCTAGATTTCACAAATTACAAGGCTTCAAATCATGGAAGTAAATTGTACCACCAAAAGTATGCTGTAGCATAAATATTTCTGCAAGCCTTGTTTATAGTTTCTTTGATTCTCTCACTGTCTCAGATATACTTTCTTTCTTTATTTGGTGTTTAACGTTGTTTTCAACCACGAAGGTTATATCGTGACGGGGAAAGGGGGAAGATGGATAGAGCCACTTGTCAATTGTTTCTTGTTCACAAAAGCACTAATCAAAAATTTGCTCCAGGGGCTTGCAACATAGTACAATGTATTACCTTACTGGGAGATCTCAGATATACTCATCACCCGTTTAAGCAACAGGATTAGAAGAATATCACTCAAAAGATACTGCTTTAAAAAATAAAAATAAAAGTAATTTATTTGGTTACATACTTCAGGCATAAACAAGCTGCGTGATTCACATAACAGTTAACACCTTCTCTTGATGATGAATTTTCCCCCTCGTAAATTATCAGAGATCCGTCAAGCCTTTCACTCAGTCACAATACGAACATCCTTCCACTTTGACATTCAACAAAAAATCTAGAGCCTCCTTGCTTTCTGTGCAAAGCAGAATGTTCAGCTGAATTCATTTTGTAACTGGCACCTGTGCCAATGTGTGTAATTAACTTAGAGCACATTTTTCACACTGTACATAAAGCAGCCAGGTCGTGACTTTTGGTGTTGAGATCTTTTACCCCACTGGGCAGATCTATGGTCATTGTCAAGATGGTACACACAGAAAAGATAGTAACAACAAAAAGCTAAAAACAAACCAAACAAAAACCAAGCACCACCAATACAGTGGTACCTGAAATGTGGGGTCCCTCTGATGAGTGGGCACCTCGCATGAGTCCCTTTGTCTATTATCTTGACCAAAATATTACTGTCATAACAGGCCACCTGCAATGAAGGGACACTTTTAACTGGTCCCAAGAGTGTCCTTTCACCACATGTACCACTGTATTGGAAAAGTCCTTCTTGCTGTGTTTTTCCTACTTGTCATCAGCAGCATGATACAATAAAAAAAAAGAACGCAACATGTATATCTTGTTTTCCTCAGTTTCAGTCGAAGCACTTGCTTAGGCCAAATAAAAATATATCTTGGTTTAGGGTAACGTGACCAAAAAAGATAGGATCGGTAGGTCGGCTTTTTTCCTTAAATTTAGTCGATTTTAAAGGTTACTCCCCGTTGTCTCGGTAAGGTTCGCAAAATGTACCAACAGTTTTTGAGTTTTTTGAGAAATGAAAAAAAGGTTTTAGGGTCGGCGGAAAAAAATAGGGTCGGTCGGGTTACCCTAAACCAACATATATTTTTGTTTTGCCTTATCATAATTCTTATCAGGCTGTTGCCTGTACTACAACTCATCAACAACTGTAAAACCCACTACATTCTGCTGTCAGTCTTTGGTTTGTTTGTTTGTTTGCTTAACGCCCAGCCGACCACGAAGGGCCATATCAGGGCGGTGCTGCTTTGACATATAACGTGCGCCACACACAAGACAGAAGTCGCAGCACAGGCTTCATGTCTCACCCAGTCACATTATTCTGACACCGGACCAACCAGTCCTCGCACTAACCCCATAATGCCAGACGCCAGGCGGAGCAGCCACTAGATTGCCAATTTTTGAGTCACTTGAGAAAAAGTGACTCTATGTAATCGGTCAGTGTTAGTCTGTCCGGCCGGCCATCCGGCCGGCCGTCCGTAGACACCACCTTAACGTTGGACTTTTCTCGGAAACTATCAAAGCGATCGGGCTCATATTTTGTTTAGTCGTGACCTCCAATGACCTCTACACTTTAACGATGGTTTCGTTGACCTTTGACCTTTTTCAAGGTCACAGGTCAGCGTCAAAGGAAAAATTAGACATTTTATATCTTTGACAAAGTTCATCGGATGTGATTGAAACTTTGTAGGATTATTCTTTACATCAAAGTATTTACATCTGTAGCCTTTTACGAACGTTATCAGAAAAACAAGGGAGATAACTAGCCTTTTCTGTTCGGCAACACACAACTTAACGTTGGGCTTTTCTCGGAAACTATAAAAGTGACCGGGCTCAAATTTTATGTGAACGTGACTCATTGTGTTGTGAATAGCAATTTCTTCCTGTCCATCTGATGCCTCATATAATATTCAGAACTGCGAAAGTGACTCGATCGAGCGTTTGCTCTTCTTGTAAAGTCTTAGGTATGACCCGGCCGGGGTTCGAACCCACGACCTCCCGATCACGGGGCGGACGCCTTACCACTAGGCCAACCGTGCTGGTATTGTCAGCCTTTGGGCTCCAGCTGGTTTCCTGACCGGGCGATAGGAATCAGCTCCTGCCTCAGCTCTAAGGGAAGGTACTTGGCAATCAGCGTGTTGAGTGAACAGGTGTCTGTGATGAAACCTTGCCTGCCACACACAAAGTCAATCATGAAAGATGGTGCCAAAAATAGTTCACAGCAGAATTATGATGCAAACACTATTTCAACCCATCCCTCAAATCGTGATGATGAAATCTTGCCTGCCAGTGTGATGCAGAAGACACAAAAGATGATGCAAACACTTCAAAACAGGACCCAGGCTTTTGCTTTGTGTTTTCACCTTTCTCCTCTGCATCTCATCATAACCACCACCACCACCCCACCCACCACACACATGCATGCACAAACACACACACAGAAGTAACTGTCTCAATTGAATTCACTTTCACTTTGTGTTGGGTTATTTGCACTGGGCGCTTTGTCCGGAAGAAATTACTGAAGATTGAAACATTTGGGTACAGCTGATCGAGCTCGCCATCTTAGATCTAGCTGTAATATGTGCCAAAACTAACGGTATCTTCCCCAAAACTCAACTGAACTACGTGTACACTATAAGATACTCCCCAGAAACTCTTCTGAAGCGCACTTCAGGCACGTTTTCAGAAACTACTTATGTAGGGTTTTGTCGCTCCGCTTGATACTCATGTAGGGTTTCTCAACCAAAACTCTACTTAACAGTCAAGAGACATAGGGCTTGTTGCCGCGCGAGCCCAAAAAATTTCCCCTCTTTAATTTTGCTTTGCACGGAGGTGTTTCCAGACACATCATACGTAGGGGTAGGGTTTTGAGTACAGTTAGTATTTAACCGCGCATCATAATCACAGTCACAAAGTTGCACAAGTGAAGAAACAAATGAACCTAACAAACACCTGGCACATGACCAAGCACTGATTATGCTAACAAATATCATGTCCCATGGCATCACATAAAACAAAATCTGAAGCACAGTTGATTTACCTCCTCATGAGCAGCTCAAAATCTGACATGTTAATGGTCTGCCGGTGTGCATGTGTGGCGTAGGCTTCCACATCTTCCGCCATGTTCTGCAAGAACTGGTCCGATCTAGATACAAAGTAAGAAAGGAATTGTAAGACAGCTGTATTGTGCAGCATATTTCAGTAAATTGAACTGCACAATTAAAGTAAGTTGAATCCCGGCACATGCAAGTTACATAAATTGCACTTCAAACTGATTAGTACTGAGGGCCGTTGCAACATTTTATTTTCATCATTAACAAGAAGAGCAAACGCTCGATCGAGTCACTTTCGCAGTTCTGAATATTATATGAGGCATCAGATGGACAGGAAGAAATTGCTATTCACAACACAATACAGATGTAAATAATTTGATGTAAAGAATAATCCTATAAAGTTTGAATCAAATCCGATGAATAGTTTCAGAGATATGATATTTCAATTTTTTTCCTTCAAGACATACCTGTGACCTTGAAAAAGGTCAAAGGTCACCAAAGCAGACGTCAAAGTGTAGAGGTCACTGGGAGTCACGTTCACATAAAATTTGAGCCCGGTCACTTTTATAGTTTCCGAGAAAAGCCCAACGTTAAGTTGTGTGTTGCCGAACAGAAAAGGCTAGTTATCTCCCTTGTTTTTCTGATAACGTTCGTAAAAGGCTACAGATGTAAATACTTTGATGTAAAGAATAATCCTACAAAGTTTCAATCACATCCGATGAACTTTGTCAAAGATATAAAATGTCTAATTTTTCCTTTGACGCTGACCTGTGACCTTGAAAAAGGTCAAAGGTCAACGAAACCATCGTTAAAGTGTAGAGGTCATTGGAGGTCAGGACTAAACAAAATATGAGCCCGATCGCTTTGATAGTTTCCGAGAAAAGTCCAACGTTAAGGTGGTGTCTACGGACGGCCAGCCGGACAGACTAACACTGACCGATTACATAGAGTCACTTTTTCTCAAGTGACTCAAAAATGAACCGCAATTTCTGCAAGTTTAAAACAGTCCTTGGTGTCACCTTTCCCCCCAACATAAAATAGTTTGGCAGCTCTCCCAAAATGATGGCAAAGTTTTTAGCAAAATGATCATGCTTGGTATTTAAATATAGGTGTGGGAGTGGTGCAAGTGTGGGAAAAAGGCAAACTTGTCACAATGGACGATTTTTGGAAATAACTCGAGTCGAGTTTATATGGGTTGTGAAAGAGTAAATACCCATTGCTTTTCCTCTGACAAATAGTCAAAGTGTTCCTATCCATGTGTTTTCCAACACACCCATCGCTAGTGATTGGCCCCTTCAATGTTTGTCCGAGTAAAAATCAAGGGCATTCACTCTTTCACAACCCATACAAACCCGACAGAGTTATTTTTGGAATTCGTCTATTAAGCATTTTACTGCTGCCACACTCAGAATGTGAGGGTGCGGGTGTGGTTGGGTTATGTGTGTATTGATGTGTACTTTTATGTGCCTATGTGTTCTGAGAGTGTGTTTTTATGTGATGTTATACACGAGCCAAAAGAAAAATGTCTGTTACATTCAGACAAAGTTTTTATTGAATTGAATAGAATTGAATAGAATTGAATTGCCCCTCATCTACAATCATCTTCTGACCTACAAGCAACCCATCAAGTGCCACAGAAAACCGTTGCACAAAAATGGGCTGTAGTGTACAATCTCTAGCAGGTTTAACTGCTGCCTGTACAATATCCATCAAATAATGCCCTGGCATACAAATACTACTTGTTCTGTGAAGTTCACTATTGTTTGATTGATTTCAAAATAAATACGTTAACATAAGCTTTAAGCTTGAGTTTGGATTCTCAATGTCAAATATTGTATCGTATATATATCACGATACTAAACTTGAATCAGGTTTTGTTTAAACTAAAACAAATTAATAAATAAAAACTCACATTTTCACCACCTCTTTGATGGCTTCCTTTGACACACGCAGGTGGCAAAAGTGTGTGAACAAAGCCTTGATGGTGCTAGTGGGTAGCCCATGACGTGGCCTCTTAGCCGGACGTGATGACACGGCCGCTTTCCTTTTTGTCCCTGTTTGACTGGCTCCTATCTTGACACTGGTGTTCTTGTCTCTACAAAAGTTGAAACAGATTGGTGTAGGTCTAGTTTTGTCAAAAGCAGGGCTTGCAAACACACAGAGACATAAATAAGAGAGAGAGACACACACAGGCATTCAAGACCACAACCAAATTGATTCGAGCAAAGTGAGACAACTTCACAAGGCCCATTTGACACAGACTTTCATCAACGCCAACGGTTGCTTGGTTGCGTGGTTGTTGATGTTTTTTGTCTCAAGAACCCAGAGCAGACCTGGGAACCCCTGTTTTGCATTTGGAGTATTCTCAAACAAACTTGGTGTATTTTCCAAAAAATTAGTGAACTCCACACAACATTTGAACATTGGTTCTTTAAACAAGCTTCGCGCGACCGTTGCATCGTTAATTAAGTTTACCGATACGTGTATAATAAATGCTTCTCTCAATGTTTAATGAATAAATCTGTAATCATTGATCAAATGCAGAGTTATAAAGTTATATTTAATCATTAAAAACAAAACAAAAACAAAGACTTTTTCTCTTCTTCTTTTCCCACCGACCGTACTGATTGTATTTCAGACAATCAAGTATACAAAATACTCTGTTTTATTCTTGACCAACTCTTTAAATTTCACCAATCGAGTAGTATGTGTGCGAGTTGCGCAGTGCCCATGAGGCTTCAGACTTCAAGAATGTATTGACTTAATTAAACCAGTGCTTGCTTAACATGAAAGAAAAGACAAAACGAGTTAAATTCCATCAGGCAGACCAATAAACCATCAACAACATTCCCATTTTAATGTTCTCATTTTATGGACAAAAAAGTGTTGTTATTGTTATTGACATATGCGCACTGTAGGTGACAATGAGAGAGAGATAGAGGGCGTGCAGCACAATGAGGAATAATGACAGAAACAGATGACTGCAGATCTTGAAGGCCAAAGCAAAGTTTACCTTGTTGATATCACAGTGGCAGGGGTGGGTTGCTTTTCTGGCAATCGTGGCGTCTTCAAAGGTGAGTAGCCGTCTTCTTCCTCATCACTTGTGAAAATACACGCACACTCAGTTATTCCCACACAAAAATAAAATGTTGCTTCAAGCAATATCAACACATTCAGCCAATCTGAGACACTGCTGACTGGTCTAATTTGCATAAAAAAAAACAGCCTCCAACCATTTCTTGTGATTCTGAACTAAGCCGTCCCATGTTTTGAACCACAACTGCCCCTGCTTCGTGATTGGAAAACTTCTATTCATGTACAGCCATTGTGTACACATGCAAGTCTTTTGACTCATCCAATCCAAAAAGGTCTACTGCATCTCTTCAATGTTGTCATAACGAGCTTTCTTAAAAAAAAAAAAAGCACAACAATCCTTTTTATTTCTATTGACCACAAAAACTAAAATAACGCAAGCAAAAACGAAACAAAAGGATGGAGCGACAAAACAAGAAAGAGAGGGGACAGAAAGATGCAGACAACTTGTAAAAATGTACAAGTCCTGAAGTCACCTCTCATCTTCGTCTGCTTCATTAGGGAGTACTCCTGGCATCTGAAACCACAAAACTTTTATATTATATTCAAATAAAATTAAATAATAGAGAAAACAGAGGAAAAGTACAATGTTGGCTTAATGCAAGTTTGTGTCATTATTGTACTGACGATTTTTTGGAACTTATGGAAGGTTTAACATTTACTGTCAGTGCCACGTTTCATACCCAGCAGTGCAATAACACTGAAACAGTTTATATAACGGCAAAAATATGGTGAATACTCTCAGATAATTTCAGACTATCAAGACATGGTGCTGATGTATAGTCTTCCTTGTGCTGTGTGCGTGCATATATATATATATATGTCGTGCCGAGTTCACGTAATTGCCGATTTCGCGTAATGGGCAACATTTTTGCTCATTTCGCGTAATCGGCAAAACGCTGCCCAATACGTGAAATCGGCAGCGTTTTGCTGAAATCGCGTAAAGGCTTCTAAAATTTGCCCATTTTGCGAAAGTGGCAGCCACTTTTGGGTTTTAAAGTTCTCAAAAGCCTGGGATATCATCACACTTAGACAACTAGATACTCCAATGGATAGATATCGCAATAATCGATAAGTTATGGCAAGTTATTGCAGAAAGTGTAGTTTTCGTGCATTTCCGGAGTTATGCTCGACACAGACCAACATAGACCATACAAAACATAGTAGGTAGGTGAAGCAATGTTAATGCAATGTTCTGGTGACACAAAAAGTAACAGACTGGCTGTCGCTTTTGCGAAATGGGCAGATTCCGCGAATTCGGCAATTCCGTGAATTCGGCACGACATATACATGTAGATACAAGATACAAGAAGTTTTATTGTCCTCATCAATACAAGGAAATTTGGCATGTGTGTGGCAAGACATGATACACTGATACATAGACATTTACAAAACACAACTGAAGTTCAATATCAGCACACCCTTACGCAACATACACACTACTTCATACACACAGGCCCGGACATACGCAACCCACAATTCACCCAGTCATACAGCTCCACATGCACTTACTCATTCATGCAGCACTCTAGCACCCGGCCATGTACAACTCACACACTGGAACCCTCATACGCCTACATATTGCATTATAACACACGCACAAACATTACAACCTCAAACATCGTACTAGATCTACAACTAACAAGCATACCTCCACTATGTACTAAAAAGCTCCACAATAGTGACTGTGCTCTATATTTTGTGGACTGCTGCTCTTTAAATTAAATTCTTCCAACATCGTCTCTCCAGAAAACAAGCACCAGTAAATCTTCATCAAAACACACATTTATTTTTCACATTGTATAATTTTGGATATTTGTTGGGGTCTGGGAAAGTTGTTTTATAAAAGTATTTTTCACTGTATTAATTGGATTTTATCATGTATGTGTGTGTGTGTGTGTGTGTTCGTTTTTGCTATTGTACATCACCGTGAGCTCTTGCGAGAAGGGGCGATTAATAAGTGTTCATTATCATTATTAAATGTTTTATTCACACACGCCCTACCCCACCTTCGTTCTGTCATACCTGCTCATCACCTCTGGCATCTATCTCGGCAAAATCACTGGTTGTTGGCTCTACCTGGTCCTCCGCGTCAAGCACAGATGGTCCACTTCTTTCAGATCCTGATGCTTGGGATGCAGACTCTGCAAAAGAATTACAGTGGCACCTTCATTACAAGACTCCCTCTACTATAAGACATTTTCTCAGACAATAAATAAAAAGCTGCCTTATCATTTCTGTTTCTAGTGATTGTAAAGGGTAACAGTCTAACACAAATAGATTTCGAAGAGCAATGAATGTATGATATCCGCTTTAACTGTCCAGAAACAAACTTATGTAATCTAACTTTCCAAATCCTTCCAAGAAAACTAAAACAAAACTACATGTAGTCAGAATCAGAAGCTCAGAACTATCACCCCTGATCTGAAAAACGAAACAAAACCTAAACAACTAATGGCCAAAAAAGATCCAATTCAAAATACTTACCCAGAGCATCAAAACGACCTGAAAGCCTGCTGACAACAGATGACTTTGATCTCCTTTGGGAAAAACTTCGGTCCGTATCTGGAGACAACTGCCTTGAGCTTTTCCCAGTAGAACCTCCACCTTTTGCGCTGCCAGACATGTTTTGCAGCTGAGCAGACGCTGGTGTCTTCCCTTGGGATCCAGATATTCTTTCTTTTCTTTGAGATGAACTTTGTTCCACATCACGGGGCAACTGCCTTGAGCTTTTCCCAGTAGAACCTCCACCTTTTGCGCTGCCAGACATATTTTGCAGCTGAACAGAAGCTGGTGTATGTCCTCGAAAGCCAGAGGATTTCCTGACAGAAGATCTTCGACTGTTGGATGTATCTGGGGTGGGAATCATAGGAGGTGGCTTGGAGTTGGAAGAAACTCGAGGAGTGCTAGTAACAGGTGTTTTTCCCTGAAGCAAGTCTGGAAATGGGTCTTCATCTAGCTCCTCCAAGCTACCAGTTATATTGCCAACGGAAAACTGGCTCTGATTCTTGCCAGAGCTGCCCTTGCGTGCTGACAATCGCAGGCTCTGACCGGATGAGCTTGGAGTATGAGAGGAGGCAGGAGTACGACTGGATGATACGGAGGTAGAACCCCATTCATTTTTTCCAGCTGTCCTGTTGCTTTTACTTCCAGAGACATCAAGTGCACTTGAGCTTTGAGGTGTTTGCCTCGCATTTCTGTTTGCAGATGAGAGCAGTCGTGGGCTTGGTGTTCCTGATTTTCTAGTTCCTTTCAGTGCTGAGCCAGACACAGTAGCATCCGCAATGCTCTCTGTTCGCGTTTTGGAGAAGCGGAGAGTGCGAGTGCTGCTGCCGCTTTCATTCAAATCCATATTATCATTTTCTTCAGGTTCTC
The DNA here is from genome assembly GCF_037325665.1 of Littorina saxatilis. NCBI lineage: Eukaryota > Metazoa > Mollusca > Gastropoda > Littorinimorpha > Littorinidae > Littorina > Littorina saxatilis. The sequence continues at coordinate 18,384,400 of NC_090245.1, forward strand.
TTTCATCCTCCAGCCCCGACGTTCTCCTGGAAGACCACATAGAGGATAGGGTCCTCTGGCTGGACTGAGACTTTCTGCCACTCTGAGGTGTAGTGCCTCGACTCTGAGATTCTCCGTCCCTTGTTTTATTCAATGCTGTGGGAGTCTTACTTTTTCTTCCACCCTGGAAGCGTTCCACCTCGACCCCCGAGTTTTCATCAGGAGCATTTTCAACTGATTCTACGTCCACATGATCGGCATCCCCTCCCTGTTCAAAGATGTCGCTGAAGATGTTCCTCTCGCTATGTCTACTTTTCTCTCTTTCTGAGACAGCTGAAGTGTTCAGTCTGTCCCTGCTTGTGTTTTGTGGATCTTCTGAGTCTGCTGCAGGCGAAGACGGGACACTGGATGGAACTGTGTGAAGATCATCCTTAGTGCTGCTTCTGCTTGGGGTGCGAGAGACTTTGGAGGCCTTGCCTGCTGACTGCGGTGTCTGTTGAATGTACACACACAAATACTGTAAGTTGCAGTTAAACTTAAGTCTTCCATCAGGTGTTTGCCTGTGAACACACACACACACATACACATCTCACATTCGACCTTTTTCTGAAATCTTACATCAATTGCCACACACTTTTGTTACTCACTTCTGATCCATCCTAAACTTTACATTTGCTGAATACAGTCACACGGAACTTAGATGTCATGTTGCATACATCAAACGAAACATAAGTAGGAAATAAGAAACCTAATACCTTCCTTCTGAGAGGTTTTATACTTTCTTTCCAAAAATATAACATTCTTCCAGAAATTAATTTGTTTTTTCATCAACCCTAAATGAAATTGCAGTGAATAAAGTAGTCTTGAATTCCATGTATGCCTATGACTCTTTCAATACAAGTTCCCATATATTTAATAATCAGGGGGGGGGGGGGGGGGGGGGGGGAGGGAAACAAAAAAAAACAAGGTCAACCAAATTTGAGTAGTGTTTGGTTATTATCAAACCCTATAAGTGTGGGACGTAATGCCCTAGTTTCAACCCAAGATAGCCTCAAATTTATTTTTTTCATCTTAGGACAGAGAGACTAACTATGCTCATTACTAAGACTCTCGTGATTACAGAACTCAGGTGAGTGAAAGTGGAGGTAGTCTTAACAGGGAGGTAAACTTACAGAGGTTATGAACATAGAATCTGAAAAAACCAGGTTTTAAAAGGGAAGAAATCTCATATCTTGGCGGTCCTAAAAAAAAAAGGGGGGGGGGGGGGGGGGGATGGTATCATACCTGTGCTCGGACACCCGGTGTGACCTGAGGAAGCTGGATATTGAGATTGCGTTTCTTGCTCCTGAAGCGGCCTCCACTGGACGAAATGTTCATCATTGTTTCTTTGCTGGAACTATTCAATATCATAATGTTATAAAATCATTTACAAACAACACGTCAGCAATCTATAACATTTTACATATAATGTACTGTTAACAGATAAAGCATTGTGTACTCCACCTGACAATTCCATTCAGCTGATTTTTTTTTTTTGGGGGGGGGGGGGGGGTGGTCAGGTACATATGTTGAGTGCTTATGAATAAAGCCGCCCTTCTATCGTTCTTTGAAAAAAATAGTGGTCAACCTAACGATTATGGTAATGGCCCTGACATTATACCAGGGCTGGGAGAGAAAGGGGGATAATCAACCTGCTTTTCAGAACACAATGGGAAGTCAAATTTTACATATGTAACTAACAAAAAAGACAACAAACCTTCCCACCAACAAAGAAACTCCCACTTCGTTGACATTGAGATTGATGTAGCTGCTGACATTCTGTGTTGTTGAATGACTGTCAGATGAGGCAACAGCCTGTCGCATATCGGGTGTTATTTCTGGCGCTGAAGGAACAAAGAAATTTAAAAAAATCATATTACTGTAACTAAACTGTACAATTGCTATACATATTCTGTCACTGGTACAGTGGTAGTATTTCAATATTACTGGACAAATTATTAATGAGCAAACCCACTAGTAATCATTAATTACAACGGGTCAGTTAGAACAATTTTCAGTTATTGTACTTCTTCACAACCCCCATTTTTGATTAAAAATCTACAGGAATTATTTTTTGTATAAATAATGCGCACCCATCATCCCACACACCTTGATCAAGAAATTTGTCCGAGAGGTAAATTAACTCCACAAACCTTGATCAAGAAATCCCAGAATATTTGTTCGAGGGGTGAATTTGCGCGTGACATCATCGAGGTCAAGGCCACCAACAGAGGAGCGACGCTTTGCCACCTTGCGCGTGCTTGTTGACAGAGGGGGCCGCATGATCACATCGGAAACACGCTGCTTCCTGCGAGTGATCGGCTGAGCTGTACCTTGCACTGTCAGCATGTTCTGGATCTGATTGAGACATACAGGGGTGTCAAATCAATCAAAGGCAATACAGTGGAACCCCCCTTTTCAGACTCCCCCCCCCCCCCCCCCCAATTTAAGACTACCTCCCTTTTCACTTATTTCAGACCCTGTTTTCTCAGACTTTTTGTTCATAAACTCTGTAAATTTACCCCCATTTTAAGACCCATTTTTCTCAGATTTGTTGAGGTCTTAAAAGGGGGGTTCCACTGTAACAGTAACTCAATTTACCCCTTTGTGAGGTTCACCATCCTACTGAGTGAATCTCAAAATGTCGCTCTTCTTTCAGGTTGTGATGTTACTTTCTCAAGGTTGATTCAGGACTATGCCCCCCAAAATATTAACAAGAAGAGCAAACGCTCGATCGAGTCACTTTCGCAGTTCTGAATATTATATGAGGCATCAGATGGACAGGAAGAAATTGCTATTCACAACACAATGAGTCACGTTCACATAAAATTTGAGCCCGGTCACTTTTATAGTTTCCGAGAAAAGCCCAACGTTAAGTTGTGTGTTGCCGAACAGAAAAGGCTAGTTATCTCCCTTGTTTTTCTGATAACGTTCGTAAAAGGCTACAGATGTAAATACTTTGATGTAAAGAATAATCCTACAAAGTTTCAATCACATCCGATGAACTTTGTCAAAGATATAAAATGTCTAATTTTTCCTTTGACGCTGACCTGTGACCTTGAAAAGGGTCAAAGGTCAACGAAACCATCGTTAAAGTGTAGAGGTCATTGGAGGTCACGACTAAACAAAATATGAGCCCGATCGCTTTGATAGTTTCCGAGAAAAGTTTGTCAAAGATATAAAATGTCTAATTTTTCCTTTGACGCTGACCTGTGACCTTGAAAAAGGTCAAAGGTCAACGAAACCATCGTTAAAGTGTAGAGGTCATTGGAGGTCACGACTAAACAAAATATGAGCCCGATCGCTTTGATAGTTTCCGAGAAAAGTCCAACGTTAAGGTGGTGTCTACGGACGGCCGGCCGGACAGACTAACACTGACCGATTACATAGAGTCACTTTTTCTCAAGTGACTCAAAAACAATACATTACCACTGGCTTCCTATTATCATTATTAAACTTCCCTTATATCCAGTCACTGCCATTCATGTCCTGCTGTTTCTTATTGTCTCGCTTCTTTCGAGTATAAATAATTTAAATACTTTTATTCAAGGTACGCAAGAAAATATTCCATTTCCAATATATATAAAAAATATACATACATGTATATATTGTAGTTTTGTACTATGTCCATGATTTTTCACAAATTGAGACTAAGACAGGGATCGCGTTTACGCACGATTTTTGCGTATTTGACGCATTTTAAAAGTCGCTGACGCGTTTTTTTCGCCGCGCCGCGTAAGCCATACGCAAAAATATTGTAACTTTTTCTTGTCTTCACGCAGCGCTTTTGCTCTGACGTAATAATCACCCGATCCTGAAACTGACTATAGGGCTCGAGAAGTGACGACACACATGAAATCTGCGCGTCAAAACTAAAGTCCGTTTCTTTTTGCATCGAAGTATCGCAAACGAACGTAACGAGGGTATTAGCAGATAATGTCTTGTCGGATAATGAAACAGACATTAGCTCCTCTCCCATCTCGCGCTTCCAAAAGGCGGAAAGTGTGTCTAGTCGTATTAGAGCGGGAAACAAACTCGCAAGGCCCGAAGGTTGGAGACAGCAGGGGTGTTATTCGACAGGCGTGCGCGGAGTTCGACAGGAAAACTCGCCGTATTTAGGTAAGGAGTGTCTTTAAGTCTTTCGTGCGTGTTTTGTTTGTGTCTGTACCTGTTTTCGTAGTACGCAAAAATATTGGTCCGTGACGCGTTTTTTTCGTTTCGTTGCGTATGACTTACGCGTTTTTTAAAAAGCTAGCGCGATCCCTGTAAGAGCACTGAATGTGTTAAAAACAGGCATTTTGTCACATTAGGACCCCCCCAAAAAAGGTGTGGTTAAGGTAACATAGCAAAAAAAAAATAGGGTAGGAAGGTAGGCAATCACTTTTTTTTTTAAACTTTTTTTTCTAATGTATACAATTTAAACCTACTTGACAGGGAAATAAGTGTGCGACTATGGATATTTTGTTGAACAATTTTGAACTTACCTTTAAAAAAAAAACTGCACTCGTTTTCTTGTTTTAATTTTTTTTTTTTTGACAAATGTAATAAAAAGTTATAGGGTCGGCCCCTAAAAATAGGGTAGGTCGGGTTACCGTAACCACACCTATTTTTTTTTTTAGGCCTTAGAATCTGATTTAAACCAGAAAACATGCAAGACATTAAAATGTAACTTGTAAGAGTTTGTAATATAAAAATTAGTTTACAAGATGCCTGGGTGTAACATCCCCTTCTTCTTGGCCACCAACGCTGCGTCGAACTCTGGGGGAGCGGCGTGGTGTTGGCTCGGCCATTATCTGCCGCTGTCTCTTGCTTGCTGAGCCTGGTGCCGATTTCGCAGAAACTGAGCTTGCAGGATCATCCGCCACAGAACGTCGGCGCAAAGTCCTTTGCGCATCTTTCTCCGTGTTGACATTTACAGTCGTCCACGGTGTTTTGCTTGCCATGGTTTGTCAAACCTGGAAAAAAGAGAAAATAATTAAGATTCAGAGAAATTGTTGTTGTTCAGTGTACCTACGTTTAGAGCCCGGTCACACGCTATGATTTACCTGCTGACACAGGCCGATTTTCGTGTAAGATCGAACTGCGATGGAGCTACGAGTCACTCGCAAGCGATTCTCTCGTGGCTTTGAGTAATAGAACTTGCTATTCCTGTGAGTCAATCGCAGGCGAGGACCAATCTTACTCAGAGAGAGAGATACAAAGGAGACATTTCAGGCGTGTTCTTCGGTCGGGAACCATCAGTTGAAAATGTCTGTGTAATTACTTTCTCATTAAGGCCTCATGCTTACAGGTATTTTTTTTATTTATAAAGCATGAGACTGAGAGCGATGTTTGAACATTAGCAATAGCAGAACCTACTTCTCAAAAAATCGTCTGCTCTGGTGCAGTACATTTGCCGTGTGACCGGTTGCAGCTTGCGAGTCAATCAATCGGCGATTGTCTCGTAATTAACAAATCCTACAATTGAATCACTATCATGTGACCGTAGCTTAAGAGTTAGACTAGAGTACCTGCAGAGCCACTCACTGACTCCGTACAGAGAAGGTGTGACTGTGAAGATTATGTGTTCAACCATTTTCAGTCATCCCCCCATTATCTGGCAGTACTCCATCCTCTTGTCTTGGGAATACATGAGTACTCTTAGAATACTGTGGGGCGTTAGACAAAAGTTTCATTAGTCATTACTCCGGGTAAGCTAAGCTACGATAAATGTCTGTTTGTTATGCACTCAGATAATAAATTTCTAACTTGTAGTTGTACTGTATTAAAAATTGAATTGGAACGCCCTGGTAGGGCCGTGGACATCACACAGGGCTAAATCCGTTATTGCTTATCTTTTGAGTGTATTTCACTTCTCAATCTTGCCTGTATGACTATGAGTTACTGATTGACACTAGTTCAAAATTCACGATACCTTCCGCCTGTGGGTAGAAGCAACCACCTTATAATCTCATAAATTTTAAAATAAAATGCATGATTGAAAACCAACCTCGTCTACGGAAGAGCATCGGCAGATTGTTGTCGGCTTGAAAACCCCCGCCAGCGAGTTAGCCATTCTACATTTTTGACGTAACCAACAAACGTTTAAAGAGTAAGCTTACTCACAGAATACTTGAAAACGGAGAAAGAAATGTACATTCTCATGTCTTTTAAGCGTTTATGCTGTGCATTAAATGAAAATATGGTATTTTTGATAAAATGCATATTCCGTCGTTTTTACATTTAGGTTTTTATATTTACAAGACTAAATACCCACCATCTGCCTAAAAAGCAGAAATTTATCCCAACAAAGAAAGTATGCTTACGTTACAACTGCCTGTTTGTTTGTTTGTTTGTTATTTGTGTGTGTGTGTGTGTGTGTGTGTGTGTGTGTGTGTGTGTGTGTGTGTGTGTGTGTGTGTGTGTGTCATTCGATCTCTGTTTTTTATGGGTCGATTGAGGCTGAACTTTGATGTGTGGCATGGAAGTATGTATACGTATACACACAGTCCATGCATAGCAAAAAATAGATTCTTACCTATATAAAGCAAAAAAGCAGATCTCTCTATACATAATTTTATAATTATTTTTGTGGTTGTGTTGTTTTTTACATTTTAGACACACCCATATGCACGCACGCACGTACACACACACACACAAACACACACACACACACACACACACACACACACACACACACACACACACACACACACACTCACTCATACGCACACATGCTCCCAGAGCACTAGAAGAAGATGAACAAAGAAAGGACTATGCAAGTAATTGTATTTTAATTTTGGAAAGATTCTGATAAAAAAAATCTTATCTTATAAAGAGATACAGAGAGCATCTAAGATCAATGCATGGTTTCATGCTGAATGCTGCCATTTTAAATTGTAGTGTATTGTAAAACATCCAAACTGATTAGATGAAAATAAAACCCAAAACAATTCTGCAGTAGACTTCAAGTGTAAATGCTCCCAGAAAACCTTTTTGGGTCCTGCATGATATGTCATTTGGTAAATCACGGGTTTGAATCCAGGCGCTGACATGGATTAAGTCTATGTGCAGCCAGCTCAGAAATGGTATCCAGGTCCCACCCCGTGTCACCACTGTGGCACATGAAAGAAATTAGTCACTTCCTTCAGAAGTGCAGGTGGCTGGTTACATCTAAACAAGCAAATATCTGGGTAGCGCGACTCTTTTTTTGCTCCTTGAGTTGGAGGAGGTACATGATCCAAATTTGCCAGCAATCGTATAATGGATTTATGAGAAAAACAATCCTAGTTATGGTAACCCAACTAACCCTATTTTATGCTGCAGACCCTATCAACTTTGGTATACCTACCTACCCATTTTGGGGGGTGGGTGGGGGGAATGCATATGTTTCCTTAAGCACTATTTTATTTTTTAAACTTTTTTTGGGGGTGGGGGGTGGGGGGGGGGGGTCTTAATGATTTCCAACTATTGCCCATCACAATCAGTCATCAATCAGCATAGATTTTATAAATACTTTCCAGGGGCGGACCTAGGGGGGGGGTTCCTGGGTGCCCGGAACCCCCCCCCCCACCCCCCATCCGTTTTTTTTTTTACCTTGTTATCTTCCACGAGAGGCCTCCGATTGACCTAAAAAAATAAAATTCCTTCAGCATCTGGGGGGCAAAGCCCCCCAGACCCCCCACCAGGGCTTTGCCCATGGACCCCACCAGGGCCTGAGCGGCCCCTGGACCCCTGCTCCAATTTGGAACCCCCCCCTTATCCACAACTAGGTCCGCCCCTGCTTTCCTCTTTAAAACTGAAGTGTAAAGATTCTTCCTTGGAGATAGTTATGATCGAGCAATTCCTTCTTAAACTATAATTTGGGATCAATGTTGGAATAACTGTGAAACAAATGCGGTTAATGTTTTAGTTTATGATAAACACAAAGAATGATGAGAAGATAACAGATAACAAAATGTAAGAATAGTTTTATTTCTGCTTCTTTTTCTGTTTTTGTTTGTTTGATCACTGCGGTTTTTGCAAAGACATAATCCAATTAACATATTTTGCAAATTTTGGGTAAAAAGACACTTTGTAAATCTCGTAGTTTCACGTAGCTTGAGTTTTAGTTTGATGGACGTGGGAATGACAGTCGTTGTTGTAAGCAGCCACTAATCGAAAGCGAGGAAACACCATGAATCCAGATTTCGACACGATTGGGAAGACTTTCGTCCAAGCGTATTACGCACGTTTTGATCAAAAAGCGTCGCGGCCTGAAGTAGCACAGTTCTATATAGTAAGGAACATGTCTTTTATCCATTGCCGGTTTCACAGACCCCTCCTCATTTTCACGTAACTTTTGGCGTTGTTTCTTGGTTGTCTGCGTTTTCTTTTCTATTTTTGTTTAATTAAATGGAAGAAAAAAGTTGTTTAAAACCTTCTCCGCAAATATCAATCGAAGATCACATCTGATACACTAATTTATGAATCGCTGCCAGTCGTGATCAAAATTCAAATAGAATTAGAAGTATCAGGGGGGTTAGCGAATGGGAACTGGCAGATCACAGGTAAAACAATCGCATCCGTCGAATGGTATGTGACTCATCAGAGTAGTCTACATTTTTCTCCTGGCACACAAGTATGTGGTGAAAAGTACTGCATTGCTTTTCACCCCTTATGTAGACAGTATTATTCCAATTGAAAGGTGTTGCACTTGCAGCTTCGAATTTAGATGGATGATAAAGTGATACAGAAGCCATGACACAATGTGACATTGTGTGTCAAGTTGTGCAGAAGGGGCCTATTAAGTCGACCATAAGTGGGTGCATTCCATGTAGGTGCTATTCCTCTAGGTGTTTTTCCTGTATACAGGGAATGCACCTGGGTGCAGTTCCTGTAGAAAAACAGATCACACTCGATCTCGTGCCCTAAGCGAGACTTGTCGTAAACAGCCGAGTTCAGTTTCACTTTTGGGCGTTTACTTTTATAAGACTGGAGTACTGCTAAGCCGCTTTGAGCAAATGCACGCTTTACTTCACTACAGTATAGTGATTACACAGCAGGAGTTAAAACATAACATGTGCTAAACAGTTGACTGATCAGCGATACTGCTGCTTGCTGGTTGTGTGGTCACATATCATCATAGCGTAAAGCGCGTTACGCTAGGCTGACAGCAAAGCTGCTGCATTAATGTCGTTATTAGGGTTCATTAGTTACTAAAGTTAAGATGCTACTTTCTTTGCACTTTGGAATGAATACATGGTTGTGTCGGCACATTTTTAGATCTACAAACTTTGGATAAAAACTGTATTTTTTGAGAATGTAGCAATGTGTCACATGAGACCAGGCATGGGAATTGTCCGCCGAAAGGCAAATTTCCACCGAATTGGATTTTTGTTCCGCCGAAAAAGCAGAAGTTTCCGCCGGACCCCCCTAGTAAGGCTAGGTGCTTCGCGCTGTCGACTTTGTTATTTCTTACAAAATTTCAGCCTTTTTAAAAAAATTTAATTCCCATGCCTGGAGACTCAAGAAAGGCTACAGCACCGGGATGCATTCCCTGTATGCCGGAAAAAGACCTACAGGAAGTGCACATACAGGTGTTAATTTTAAATAACTATTCTTTGCTTTGAGTTTGATAGAAGTGACTTTAAAAAAAAAGGCCACTGGTGTTTTGGTTTATCTTTGTGTTACTGTTAGAGGTGTTGCATTTTATATCTTGATGTACTGGTAACATGAAAGTACTTTGCAACATGAAAATTAAGAAAGTATACATGTGCTATATGTTTTTTTTCAGCCGGGTCAGTCATTGCTCACTTTCGAGGGAGAACAGTTCATGGGACAAGAGACTATACACAAAAAGCTCAATGAGGTAAGCATAAAATAGGAACGGTAAAAACTGTGGAACCCCGATTTTTAAGACCCATCAAATTAAGACTCCCTCCCTTTGAAGACCTTGTTTTCTCAGATTTTCTGTTCATAACCTCTGTGAATTTACCCCCATTTTAAGACTCCCTCCTATTTAAGACCTGATTCTCTCAGAATGTTTGAGATGGTGGTACCTGGTACAGGGATGTTGCTAGAAATAGAATTTGTTTTCTGCAGTACATTTTTGACTCACATGCGAAGCAAAAGTGAGTCTATGTACTCACCCGAGTCGTCCGTCCGTCCGTCCGGAAAACTTAACGTTGGATATTTCTTGGACACTATTAAGTCTATCAACACCTGATGTGGCCTGATGGTGTATGGTTACAAGATCTCAAAAAACATGTGCTGCAACTTGACCTCACTTCAAGTTCAAGGTCACAGGGGCCGTAATTGTTGTCTTAAAAACGACCATTTTTCACATTTTTGCATTGTTTTCTGAATTTATCGAGAATGGCAACCTTAGCTATGTATGCTAAACAGGGCAATGTAAGCCATAGCTTTGGACACTAGTTTGGTTGACCTTGCTTCAAGGTCAAGGTCGCAAGGGTCCTTTAAAGTTGGATTGTATACATAGTTTGAAGTGACCTTGACCTTGAACTATGGAAGGTAACTCTTCCAAATCTACATATGTGTGAGGGAAATACATTATACTTACAAAAGTGAGTCTATATACTCACCGACATCGTCCGCCTGTCCTTCCGGGCGTCCGTCCCCCCCGTCCGTCTGTGAAACCTTTAACATTGTATATTTCTTGGACACTATTAAGTCTATCAACACCAATTGTGGCCTGATGGTGTATGGTTACAAGATCTTCAGAAACATGTTTGGCAACTTGACCTCACTTCAAGGTCAAGGTCACAGGGTCCTTCAAAGTTGAAATGTATATATTTTGAAGTGACCTTGACCTTGAACTATTGAAAAATATTGTTTTTCTCAGTTTTATTGTAAAATTATTCTGAAAGAAAGATCAAGGTCTGTTCAGCATGTGAGTCGTGTGGGCTTTGCCCTTCTTGTTCCAAATGGCAGTGTCTGAGTGAGTGTTTTTGCAGTTCTTTTTAAGTTTTTGGCAGTTCTTGGCATCACATTTCCAGTTAAAATGTTCAGCAGTTCTGCTGAAATGATTGCGAAGTGTTTGAACTTTGATAAGTCAGAAGAAAGTTTTGGCTCCAACTGCAAATAAATCACTCAAAGGGTGGATAATACTATTAACAGATTGGATATGAGTCATTCTCCAAAACTGGTTAACAAAAGTGGGAATAAGGCCCCAAAATAAAAATTGACCAATTTGAGTTGAATTATTGATTCAAAGGTTCTTTGTTATCAGAATGACAGTTTGCAAGAAACGAAAAAGCAAGAAATACGTTTCCTTACAAAATACAGGTATCTGATAGGGGGGTATACCCGTCTCATTACGTGCGCATCATCGTGACACAAATTTGTTAATAATGCAGTCATATTGAATGATTATATGTTGTACTAATTATAGCTTGACAAGCATGTATAAGGAGTTGTTTAAAAAGAAATAAATAAAAAAAAATATAAAGAAATAATAATTTTTTATAATTGTTTTTATAATTAATTTTTTTTCAATTTAATTTTTTTTGTGTAAATATACCTTGGCACGTACATACAATATACATGTACACACATTTATATTGGTGACAGAAAAGGTTTGTGGACAGAAAAAAGGGAATAAGAAAGAGAGAGAGAGAGAGACAGAGATCAAATCAAATCAAAATTTTTATTTTTCGAGGGTTGTGGCGTAAGCAATACAACGAGCTTTTTTTCAACCAGCCCTCGCCCAGAGAGGGGACTAATCTAATCACATATTTACACGGATATTAACGTAGAAAAAAAGGTAGAGAAAAACAACAACATATGAATATTTACACATTACATATTATACACAAATATAAAGCGTCGTATATGTAACGTAGTGAAAACAATGCTGAATACACATGCATGAGTAAATGTGTTATTAATTTGAGTGTTTTTGTGTGGATATAATGAACACTGATGCTTTGAACAAATGAAAATATAACCAAACGAAGTCTTCCATCACTGTGATTTTTCGTAATTTAACATTAAATACAGTGAAAGGTGTTTTTTGAAAGTACAGTACTCCTCGGATAAGGTGACCCCCCTTGGGACCAAAAAAATTCGTGATCTTATCCGAGGGACACGTTAACCGATCCTCGGATAAGATCAATTTCAGTAGAAAAAATTGATCTTATCCGAGGATATCAGAGTTTAGTTTGAGGCCCCATAAAAGACTTCCCGCCAATTGAAAGTCAATGACGTGATAATGGGCAGATCCAGAGAGAGACACACACTGACATACATACTGACACTGGCACAGAGACCATCAGCTGCATTAGGAGAGAGAGAGAGGTAGAGAGAGAGAGAGAGAGAGAGAGAGAGGAGGTGAGCTAAGACAGACAGACATAGAAAGAGAGGAGAGACACAGACAAATGATCATGACAGACAGAGATAAAGAGAGGAGACGGAGAGAGAGACATAGAGTTAAAAAGAGGGAGATCGAGAGAGAGAGAGTAGGGGGGGGATTGAAAGGAAGAGAGAGAGAGAGATTGGAGGCTGAGAGAGAGAAAGAGACATGATAGAAGAGAGAGAGAGAAAGATGGCCAGAGGGGCAAAGATAGAGAGAAAGAGAGAGAGAGGAGAGGGGTCGGAGACTGAGAGTGAGAGAGAGACAGACAGAAACAGAGACCATGAGAGAAGAGAGAGAGGGGGAACAAAAGAGAGAGAGAGAGAGAGAGAGAGAGAGAGAGAGAGAGCGAGCTTCCAAATATCTCAAATCTTCAACAATGTCTTTTATTTTGGCCTAAAATTGGCACTACTCAAATATCGCTTATGACATGCATTACAACATGAGGTCAATTCTAGGCTCATGCCTCTGCAGAAGGGGAGCGGGCACACAGCAGTTACATCTGTCATCATCCACGGGTCTCACTCTGTCAAAGTGGTTTCCGTTGGCAATTTGATTGGTTCAGCGACTTTTTTGGCGGGAACTATTTTCCAAGTTTTATTTGCGAAAGATTTCCTCATCCTTCTCTTTGGGGTAAAATAATCGGGCCAAATAATCTGATGACGTTTACATTTGTGCGTCACTTCTCTTTTGATGTCATATGGAGAAAAAACTCTGTCAAGGCCGCAAAATTGGGAGATTTTTTTCAGTTTCAGTTTCGCTTGATCTTAAGCGGAGGTCTTCTGCATTTAGAGACCAGAACGGGGGTCACCTAAAAAGAGGTGTTCCCGTATCCGAGGTCACGCTAAGCGAGGTTTTCGCTTAGTCATACAAAGAAGGCTTTAGGTCAGGACCAACACCCTGATTGATGTTATCAGAGGTGTGACCTTAAACGGTAGTGACGTTAACCGGAAATAATCGGGCCAAACAATCTGATGACGTTTACATTTGTGCGTCACTTCTCTTTTGATATCATATGGAGAAAAAAACCTCTGCCAAGGCCGCAAAATTGGGAGATTTTTTTCAGTTTCAGTTTCGCTTGATCTTAAGCGGTGGTCTTCTGCATTTAGAGACCAGAACGGGGGTCACCTAAAAAGAGGTGTTCCCGTATCCGAGGTCACGCTAAGCGAGGTTTTCTTAGTCATACAAAGAAGGCTTTAGGTCGGGACCAACACCCTGATTGATGTTATCAGAGGTGTGACCTTAAACGGTAGTGACGTTAACCGGGGAGTACTGTATTGAGACTCATTGGGACTCTCACAAATTCCGGGAGAGAATTCCACAGGACGCTACCAGAATAGGCTAAGCTTGATTTGAAGAGATCTATCCTTGGAATTGGGACGTTAAACTTTCGGTTTGGTTTCACTTTAAAGTTTGCGAGAGAGAGAGAGAGAGAAGGAGAGATCCTGCGTAAATGTGAAAACGTTGTAACAACCTTGAATTTGACGAGGTGTTGAATACGTATTTGACAATCACACATATAATTAAAAAAACACACCAGAAAATGTATAATTATATCAATTTTATTGTGATCAACAATATTCAGATCATGCAAAAACAAACACCATACTTTGAAAAATCCGAAAGAACAACTGACAACAAAATGTGCCGGATATACAACAATAAAGCTTAAAGCAAAAGGCAACTAATACTGCAAGTGCTGTCCATATGTGTTTTATCTGCCACTCATGGAAACAAAGTGCACCTCACCAGGCTTTCTGTCCAATACCTGCAATATAAAGTTTATAGTATCAATCTTTGGATTGTATTATTACTGTCCAAATATATAAACAAATTAACTTGCAATTCTATATGTGTTTTATTTGTATGCTATGCATGACCGCTTTACACTTCTCTTGCTATCATGATTATAAATATATCTACAATGAACGCTTTAAGTTTTATATTCACCATTCCTTCAAGAACGTTTGATGCACACACACACACACACACACACACACACACACACATATACACACACACACACATATATATACACACACACACACACACACAGACAGACACACACACACACACACACAGGTTTGGGTTTGTGTGTCACTGAATAAGCAGGCTATAATGCAGGTCTCTCCAAACGGTGCTTGAACCGCATCCTGTACGCATACGTACGCACGTACGTACGCACGCACACAGATACACATTTCGAAAACACACGCATGCACGCGTTAACATTTAACGCACGCACGTGCAAACACACAGAGACAAAAGGACACACACAAACACGCACGCACGTACTCACACGCGCATGCACTTACACAAACTCACACACACAGAAAAACACACACAGAAAAACACACACAGAAACAAACACAGACGCACACACATACACTCACACGCACGCACGCACACACACACACATACACACACACGCACACACACATACGATTCTGGAGGGGGTATTCGGGGGGCAGTTGTCGGGGGGAGGGGGGGGGGGGGCACTGTCCGCCCATGGTTTGGGGCATTTGTCTGGGGGGCAATTGTCATAGGGGCAATTGTTCAGAGGGCAGATGTACAAGGGGGAATTTTCCGGGGGATAATTAGCCTTCTACCGGAGACATCATTCACAACACGTCTAATTGTTGTCACTGGTGCGCACAAAACTTGGTCACTGGATAAAGTATCAAATTCATAATATTCGCTTTTGAGAATGCAATACAATGTCATAAGTGAGCAATCTACGTGACCATACACCTTTGTTTTAAGAAAAGGTTTTATTTTAAATCGCAAGATTCCGAAGATGCCGTTACGCTCACTTCATGAGATTACAGGACTGACAAGCGAAACCCGGTGGGGCTGAAGAACTTCATGGAATTCACACTTGCGTGGTTTTAATTTTTTTTTTTTTTTTACAAACATGCTTATAAATGAATGAGCAACAAAATAATACCAACCTTGTCATGCAAGATTCCCAGGTGCTCAAGCAATCGGGGTCTGCATCTCGCCGGTAGCAGAGGGCGTTACGAACGCAGCCGTCCAAAATGTCAACTACACCTTCTTTTTTCATGAATTACGTCATTATTCACGACAAATTGTGAAAAAAACGTCACGCATCTGCATGGCTAGGTGATTAACAAAGGTGCAAACATAAAAATTTATGTTTTCATTCAGTTGAATTGATGCTAGCTTATAATGAAAACGGCCGTTACGAAGCCATCACGTGTGACACAAAACACTCTCTGAGACATCAAATTCGTCCAAAGTGTGTCCTCGGTTGAATGAATGCATTTTCTGCATCTTCAAGCTGCACTTGTTGACTTGATCGTAAAAAAAATAGTGATTATAAAGAAATTCGTTTGGTTACAGAGGTCGAAAAAATCTAAGTGAGCGTGACAACATGCGATGCGTACGAAAGGCTGTTTTCAACTTCATTTTTGGGGGTCTCAAACACAAAGAAAATAACAACAATTGCACAGGAATGAACCTTTATCGTTTCACAAAGTGACTTTTCAACAAATCATGCATAATGAATTTATCGTGTCAATGGACCGTAGCTTCCAATATATGTACCGAGCCTGTTCCCATTTTTCTGACGCCATTTTTGTTGATTTACTGACATTATTACACTATATTTAATATCAAAATACAAATATGTTCATTTATTTTGCTGTGGGTGCTTCTTCAAACATATCTGTATCCACATAAACAGGGGGAAAGGTCTAACCACATTTGCTTCTGTAAAAATGTCGTTTTAAGTGACCGACCAAAGAATTCACCAGCTTTGGAGAATGACTCATATATCTTGATGTTCTTGATCTTTCTTTCTGAGTATCATTTAAGTAAACACCAGTATGTTTCACTAATATGATTCTTCCTTTTTTGACATTGTCACTTTTATAATTTATGAATGTGAACCATCATTTGTATTTATAGATGTGGACATCAAACTATAACTACTAAGCTACCTGTGTAGGATTTTATTGGTCTGATGGGCAGTAGATATTTTACTAGTTTTAGTCAGAACACGCTTGAAGTATTTGAAAATTACTCGGTTGTATACATAATTATGATAATTTCTGAGTTAAAATCATTGTTTCTGTTTGCTGTATGCACTCTGCTGACAATGTCTTTTAAAACATGGTGCCTTGTGTGCAGGGTTTTCCCATGGGAAACATTAAAAGAGCGGTAACAAAAGTGGATTGTCAGCCAACGGCAGATGGTGGTGTTTTGGTCTTTGTTTTAGGCCAGCTGCAGTCAGTAAGTAGTGAAGAAGTGACAGAACTTGATTGTTGGATTCATAATTGATTGTTGGATTCATAATTGATTGATTGATGATGCTTCCATCTACCTCTAAGTGTTGAAAAGTTAACAGTTACCTTGTCAAGTTTGTGTGGTACCGGTATTTTATTGCTGCGGGGAAAGGGTCAAAGTTCAACTCAGTGATGCTGGAAGAACTTAAAAACTTGTTTTGGGTGTTCATTTTTAGTCAGCTAGGGTTGGATGTTTGTCTGATTGATTTTTGTACCTTGATTGTAACTTATATCTAGTGATGTTATGCTCCAAATATATCTAAGGAATTTTAAATATTTGATAACAAACATTGCCAAAAATATGAAATTGTTTTTTTCTTCAATATCTATTTTTTTTCCCCTCCATTTATTTACTATATTAGCATATATCATGATTGTATTTATTGTTCAAAATGCCCCCATGGGTTATGGACTAATAAAACTTGAACTTGTATTGAGCTAGAGCAGCCCTTTTCATATTACATGTACTTATGGCGAAGGTGAGTCATATAAGTATTTTCTTTTATTGGATGTTCATTTTTAGTCAGCTAGGGTTGTATGTTGGTCTGATTGATTTTTGTACCTTGATTGTTATTGTTGTAGTAAATATGTTTTGAGCTATTTACGTAAAGAAACAAAATATATCCGATGAATTTTAAATATTTGATATTAAACATTGCAAAAAGTATGAAATTGTTACTTTCTACAATGTCTATTGAGCATTTTCTGTTTCATATTACATGTACTTATGGTGAAGGTGAGTCATATAAGTACATATTTTTGCTTTTCTTGTTTACTGTAATTAGCAGCAGGCAGGCAAACACACTTATCATGTATAGTGCCATGCTTGTCTCTTGTATGTCTGTCTGTTTCTCTTACACTAAATTATCTGTTTCTCTTTGTTACACAGGCAGACTCCGAGGGAGACAAGGCTATGGGGTTCTCACAAGTATTTGTCTTAAAAACAGACGGAAATACATGGTTCATCCAGCATGACATGTTTCGACTGGCGATACATGACTTCGCTGCTTAGTGACCTTGACAATGAAACTTGGCCCTGCCATCGGCCTTAGCCCTTTTCCGTCTTTGTTGTGCCGTAGGATACCAAAAAGAAGAAAGAAACGATGAGTCCAGCTGCGCTTCTGATTTGTGCCCCTTTTGGGGTCTGGAGGCACTGCTCTGGGAGGATCAAGCGCTGGACGGATGTATTCCCGTGACTACTGTGTGCTTTAGTCAGTTCTGGGCCTTTTCCACCCTTTCTCTGCACTTGTATCTGTGTCTGCTTCAAAATTCTACTCAATGCTATCGTGTACTTCCCTTATCCTTTGATTGAAGATGTATGTTTTTGGTTTTCAGCAAATCATGGCGGAACCCTTAGCCGTATGCTCTGCTTACGACTTATTTGTTAATACAAACCATGATGGCTGCTTTTTGTTGTGCTGTTGTTAACTGTTTCCCGCGTTTGCCTGTTGGAATTAAGGTGCTGAAACTTATATAGTTGAAATTGTTCGTCGCCCTTCAAGTAGATTTACAGACATCAAGAAATGTAGTACCATATTTTCGGGACTACAAGGTGCTTCGTTGTAAAAAGCGCTCCCCCTATTTTTAAGGTGTAAATGAAAACAATCCATGCAATAGGTGCTCCTGGCGTAATGGCTGCAAGTCAATGGAAGTATACAGAGTGAAAATACGTTTGCTCCTGAATGTGCGATGAGATCAACGCCACTGCATTCTAATAGCTGGTTGGCCTTGTGACCTCGGGTCAATGACCGATACATGATTTTTCAGTTGAGAACAGCTGCATACCCTAGTTTACAGACACTAACTGTCTGAACCCGGGCCGGTCAATGACTGAACTTTCAACTATGAGACCAACGCCTTTGATGTCTGAGAGGAAACGTTTCAAAGGTCATAGTATCAAAAACATGCATGTCACTATAGAGGGAGTGCTATGTTTTTTTGTTTAGCAATGTGATTACATGTGTACTCTTCTTTAGTCAAACATAAGGCGATACCGGTCAATAAGGCGCAGGGGTTAAAGCTGAGGTAAAAAATGTGCGCCTTATAGTCCCGAAAGTACTGTAATCGTTTTTTTATCTGTTCATTTGGGCAGTACTGTAAAATCCCTAGCAAACGCCGCCCCCCCCCCCTCCCCCACACACAGATTTCGGGTAAAAGTAGGGGGTGGGCGTTTGCTAGGTATACACCCCTTTGCAAGATAAAGTGTCATCACACCTTTTTACGATACAACCAAGTCAGAAAACGACAGTGGGACAAGAAACACTCAATCACTCATGCACACACACACATATATATACACACACATACACACTCGCGCACATACACACAAACACACACACTCCTGCACACATACACTAACAGATATACTTACGCACACACACAAACACACTTTGACAGATGTTGAGGCTGGGCTCACTTTATTTTTACTGAGAAAAAAATACAGTGTCACAATAATAAAAACAAAACCTAAATGTTTCTTCCCTCCAGATATCAATTATTTTCGTGAATTAGCCTGATCTTCCCAGCGATGGTGATGATTTTGGGTTAGTGATATAGACACATTTTAAATCACTGTTGGTTTCTTTTGGGACTGTCAGGCATGGGAATTGTCCGCCGAACGGCGGATTTCCGCAGAATTTTTTTTTAGTTCCGCCGAAAATGCAAAAATGTCCGCCGAAAAAATAAAGGGAGGAGGCACACAAAAAAAGCACCAGTTACTTTGGCCTTTGCGCAAAAGCCCGCAAAAACTTTCTGTACTTTGTTCACGCACTGCTACTGCCTCAGTTATTGAACTATTATGTTTGAAAGTAAACCAGATTGCACAGATTGTGTTACAAGTTACATTTTCCTGTTTGTCTCAACAGATAAATTTTTTTACAAATTTAAACCATATATAATACATGTAAGCAAAATTTGGTACATTTTTGTACTAAAAACTCTGATTCAAAAAACAGAATTTAATGGCAAACTTGGAGCTCAGATGACACCAGATTGCACCATCTGGGTTCTTTGGAGAAAAAAAATTTCCGGGGGGGCATGCCCCCGGACCCCCCTAGTAAGGCTAGGCGCTTCGCGCCGTCGACTTGACGCTTCGCGTCTTCAGTTATAAATTTTCCGCCTTTTTTACAATTTTCAATTCCCATGCCTGGACTGTATATATATTTTGTAAATTAAAAAACCCACCATAACAATTGTCGGGTACCTTTTTCTATTAAAAAAAAACCATGAACCGGGGTGGGCGTTTGCTAGGTAGTGACCCTTCTGCACAACTTTTGGCCAAAAGTGGGGGGTGGGCGTTTGCTAGGGATTTTACGGTAAATGTTGCACACTTCTCCCTTGTTTTTTAAAAACATTATCTCTGGTTTTCTTTGTTTTTAATGTAATAGTGACTGAATAACTGAATTTGTGTTTCTGCCTTCTCTCTTGTATTTTGTATTCTGGCCAGTTCAGTGACATTAGCTAACACTTAACAAGTGGCTCTATTCCATCTCCCCCCTTTCCCCTATCCCATCTCCCCCCTTTCCCTCATCGCGATATAACCTTCGTGGTTGAAAACGACGTTAAACGCCAAATAAAGAAAGAAAGTGACATTAGCTTGTGTTGCCGTGAAGTTTAAACAAGCACTTCGACATGCTGTCTGCACTTTGTTTCCAGAATGGAAAACAAACAACCAATAACATGTATGTTGTCAAATTAACACATCTAGAGAAACATGCACTGTTTTTGAAATAACACATCTTATCAAGCTGAAATGCCATTGTTTTATATCACTAGGCATGTACAGTACTTGTAAACAAAGACTTTGCATCTGTAGTCTGTAAAGATAACCTCTCTCCAGTGTAAACCATGATATAAACCACCAGGGATGTTTCCAGGGTTTTATAGGAGATAAGAGCATCCCCGAATTGGACGCTAAGGCCAAAACAAAAAAAATAGTCTGTTTACGGTATCCTGACCGACCCTATTTTTTCGCGCGACCCTAGACTTTTTTTTGGCATTTGGGGCAAAATAACTTAAAAATATGGTTTTTTGAAGAAAGAAAAAAAAATCCCGACCTACCGACCCTATTTTTTTTACCGTAAACAGACACATTTTTTTGTTGGCCTAACCAAACTTCATCAGCCTGGCTGCTTCCTGTGCAGATAATTAAACCCTGAATTGATTTTGCAGATTGACGTAGGTGTCAGTTACAAAACTTCATCAAATCAACGCTAAACGGGGTTAGGGTTAGGGTTTTCAAGTTTTTACTCTGCAACGGAAGTTGCCAGGTTGTAGGTTTTGGGTATGTGTCTGAGTGGAAGGATGCCCCAAGCGCGATATGTGCAGGCATGGGAATTGTCCGCCGAACGGCGGATTTCCGCCGAATTTTTTTTTTGTTCCGTCGAAAAAGCAAAAGTGTCCGCCGAAAAAATAAAGGGGGGCAGGCACACAAAAAAAGCACCGGTTACTTTTGCCTTTGCGCAAATACCCGCGAAAACTTTCCGTACTTTGTTCACGCACTGCTACCGCCCGCCTCAGTTACTTGAACTTTTATGTTTGAAAGTAAACCAGATTGCAAAAATTGTGTTACAAGTTACATTTTCCTGTTTGTCTCAACAGATCAATTTTTTAACAAATTTCAACCATATAATACATGTATATATTTTTTTTCTTCAAAAAAGCAAAAATTGGTACTGAAAACTCTGATTCTAAAAACAGAATTTAATGGCAAACTTGGAGCTCAGATGACACCAGATTGCACCATCTGGGTTCTTTGGAGATTTTTTTTTCCGGGGGGGCATGCCCCCTAGTAAGGCTAGGCGCTTCGTGCCGTCGACTTGACGCTTCACTTATAAATTTTCAGCCTTTTTTACAAGTTTCAATTCCCGTGCCTGTATGTGTAAAAGCCTTGATGGATCTGTGGAGGATTATATGCTGGTTTACACGTAAAGGAAAGTATGATAAAAATATGAGCACCAGAAGGCTTTGTAGGGGAGGAGGACAACAGTTCACACAATATTTCAGGGATGGCATGGCTGCTTCAAACGGACGTTGTTGTTTTTTTGTTTTTTTGTTGTTGAACTATTCAGGATTTTATCCAGAGTGATGTACGCCTTGCTAATCAAAGTGTAACCGAACCCAAAGTTATGAGGACTTCTTTTTGTAAACCCAGGGTGTCATTTTTGCATTTCACAGAAAGAATGTGTGAAATTGAACATTCAGATTTGCGAGTACATATTTTGGCTACCGTTTATTAAATGTATGACATGGGAGCTGCGTCATCATTTTGGAGGTTTCTCCTAGAAAGTTTGTAAAGCGAGTGTTGCTGATGGATTGGGGTAGCTCTTAACTTGGATTAAAAAGGTGTTCCCAGATCAATGGTCTGGTTTTAAAAACTCTCTTCACACTTTTAAAGTTTTACCTTGGACTTCCAAATAAGTCTGCATTGTCAGTTTGGGTTCGGTTGTCCTTTAAATACCTTGTCTCATAGTCATACAACATCTGTGCAAGAAGTAGCATGAACCATCGTTACCCACGTCATATTTTGTTGACGTAGCTGAATCGCACAGTGATGAACTTAAATGCAAAGAAGAAAGTGATATTATTACTTTTGCTCCGTTATTATTTGACATGTACTCTTATAAATAATGATGTTGTCTTCCTATAGACAGATCAGGAACAGCAAAATATAACTATAAGTGCATTGGCTGCGGATGAGGAATTTTTAAACACTTGTGCTGAGGTTGTGTTAGCAGAATGTATGCTAGACATAGTGATGTGACTATCATTGACACTTTTTTTGTTTATATAATCAGATTAAATCAATTCGGTGAATCATATTTTCCTGTCATTTGTTCATTCAGCAGAACAAATGCTCTGTCTTTTGTCTAAAATCTAAAGCAATCTAATACTCCCACCTTTTCTTGGTCAGCCGGTGGAAGGCATTTGTCTTTTTCCTCAGTCTGTTCTGCCTTGTTTCCCCTCTGTCCTAAAAAGAGACCTGTACTTTCTGTTTCCTCTATTACCTGCTGCATTAATAAGCATAATACCATAACCAAGCCTTTTAAGTTTCTAAGGCTGAGTCAATAGCAATGTGTGTTTTGTAGTTCAGAAATGGATACTAATTAGCCAGTTGCAATCAATCTCGAGACAATGAATTGAAAGAAGCTGCATGGAGTTGACTGTATGCTGGGACACTGGCAAAACACCTGTAATATGATTCACTGGCCCCCCGCGGGTTAGGGGGAGTCCCATATTGGTTGGGCCGGACGAGAAAGAATTTACCCGATGCTCCCCAGCATGTCGTAAGAGGCGACTAACGGATTCTGTTTCTCCTTTTACCCTTGTTAAGTGTTTCTTGTATAGAATATAGTCAATGTTTGTAAAGATTTTAGTCAAGCAGTATGTAAGAAATGTTAAGTCCTTTGTACTGGAAACTTGCATTCTCCCAGTAAGGTCATATATTGTACTACGTTGCAAGCCCCTGGAAACAATTAACAAGTGGCTCTATCCCATCTCCCCCCCTTTCCCCGTCGCGATATAACCTTCGTGGTTGAAAACGACGTTAAACACCAAATAAAGAAAGAAAATGATTCACTGAAGTCTGTTTCCTTAGTTAATGCAAATCAAGAGATTCAGCAGAAAATTGGAATTCTTCCAGATACATATTGCTTTTCAGTTATGTGTACTTCAGTTTGTACTTTTCTAATCCTAAATTTCATGTTTATAAATGTGTGCGTCTGACATGAAGGTTGTATAGTCCTTTGAATGATGCGAGAGCATAACATCACATCAGAAAGAACACATGAATATATACTCTGGTTCTGTTCATTGTCATCCAAAAGTATTCCTTTTCCCCAGTTGATTAATTTGGAAAATAAACGAGAAGTTAGCTTGCAGCAGTTTACAATTCTTCAGAAATGAAAATAATTGTGACTACTTACTAACTTAGTGATTAAAACAATTAGGCAAAAATGTAATACCGTTCCATAAGTTAACTCAGCAGAATTTATTAGTTTCGACTAATTTACTTGGAATGTTATTACTCCCTTGTTTGTTTTGTTTCAGTTCCTTTTGAAATACGTGTAACTTTTATGTTAACATTTTATGAAAGGTGTGAACACTTTTACGTTGATATTATCAAAGGTGTAAACAGTGTTTAACTTGCTTATGCAGTTAATGTACCCTGATTTGATCTAGGTGTAGCAGGAATAGTAAGTGTTGATCGCTCAGCACTGCAGCTTTAGCGTTCTAATGGTACACCGCAGTTATTTGATATTCCTTCACTAGCGCATGATAGCTCAGAATGTTCTGTTTTGATCAGTACGACAGGATCCATGACTTTTACGAAATATGTACAGTACTCGTTTATCTGATTATTAAATACACATGCATGTACATGCATTTGTGAGACCCCCCGCGGGTTAGGGGGAAGAATTTACCCGATGCTCCCCAGCATGTCGTAAGAGGCGATTAACGGATTCTGTTTCTCTTTTTACCCTTGTTAAGTGTTTCTTGTATAGAATATAGTCAATTTTTTTAAAGATTTTAGTCAAGCAGTATGTAAGAAATGTTAAGTCCTTTGTACTGGAAACTTGCATTCTCCCAGTAAGGTAATACATTGTACTACGTTGCAAGCCCCTGGAGCAAATTTTTGATTAGTGCTTTTGTGAACAAGAAACAATTGACAAGTGGCTCTATCCCATCTCCCCCCTTTCCCCGTCGCGATATAACCTTCATATAAACATAACCTTCGTGGTTGAAAACGACGTTAAACACCAAATAAAGAAAGAAAGAAAGTATTTGCGAGTATACCCCACCAAATCCATTGAATAGGAAGGGAAGGCACTATAAGAGGAAACCATCAAAGGCATGGATCTTTGATTTGTAAAGTACAGAAATGTCACCCCACCTTCAGTTCATTTGTTTATTTTTATCTTCCATTTTTAATACAATATTTCTTTGTAAGAGTTGCAGATAACCAATTATTGGATAACCAGATTAACAAAGAACAGTGCTTTTAATGTTGGAACATTTCTCATTGGATGTTGATGCTTTCTGATAAAATGCATCAGAAAATTGTGGTTTCTTTGTTTTTCTTTTGCTCTTTATCATTGCATGCTGTTTGTCATGAAAGTTTGTGTGGAATGAAGTGGAAATAGGTTGTATTTTCACCCGACAATTATAAGTATTACTATTATGCTTGATGGGCGAGTCGGCCACCAATCTCCCATCATCATTAAAGATTGGTCATTTTGCAAATTTGTTGTTTGCCGAGTCTGTGTGAAGACGAATAGGTGAAGTGTTTCTCACAAAAAGGTGACAAATTACTCTGTTTTTGCATCTCAAATTCACAACGCCAAAATCTTTACTTCTGTTGGGATCATTATGTATCCTCTAAGAATTTGTGCATTGTTTGGCAACCTGTGGTATCAAGTCAACAACATTGTATGCGACTATGGATTGAATTAAAAAAAAATCTTAACTTAAAGAAAAATCTTGTATTATTTTTCTGATAATCCAGCCGTATTCATTTTGGGCAGCAAGACTGGACCAGGATTTGTCACCTTTTAGTGGAAAGCCAGTTATGTGCAAGTTATGTGTGCATAAATATGCAACTAGATCAGCCACACCTCATACCATCAAATATACTCCATAGCACACTCACTGGCATACAATCTACATTTTCACTACAGCAAACACACACACACATTCAAACTAATGCTCAGAAGTAAAATAAGTTAAAACGCATACCCAAAGTCATTTTTGTTTTTTATGTTTGCAAAGTCACATTCAGAAATAAAACCAGAAAAATGATGGTTCTGAAGGACAAATAATGTTCATGGGGAAAATGATTTTCACTTGTTTTAAAGGCTTTACTGACAAAAGTATTGTAGTAGCTAGCAGTTCACTGAGGATGACATCAACAAAACAGACAAGGCTCAGTCAAACACTTCATTTCTTTTGCTTTTTCTGCTCAGTCAGACACTTCATTTCTTCTGCTTTTTCTTCTCCGCTTCCTCTTCCCTCTCTTTCTCAATCTCTGTGATGTACTTCTCAATCTCCTCAGACTCCAGCATCTGAAATTGGACACGTGACAATGGTAAAAGAGTGTTTCTAACCGATGCATCCTTCATTATCATCAGGAAAAGTTCCAAATCCACCATTTGATTTTGAATAATTGCAGGACAAATCAAAAATTCGTTTATTTTTGTTGAATCAAATAGGACAAACTCAGAATTCTTTGGAAGGTGTCTGTACTTATCAGAGACCTCAGATATGGCAAGCAAAACAAAAAGACTTCCAGTTAAAATCATGCTCACAGAGCATTTCAAGCATAATGAAGCAATTTGAGTAATTTTTATAAATGGTAGAAAAATGTTTGAAAGAAGAATACCATTACTAAAGCAGAGAAACAATGACAGTGAGAGGGAAAAGAAAGCAAGCTGAAAACATATCAGAAATTATATGTTTTGAATTAAAAAAAAAAGTAAAACATACCTGTAATGGTTTTCCTCGTCGCATCACTGCCACTTCCATGTTCTTGGCGCCAGACTGGACGACCTCTAGCAAGGCTTTCAAAGCCAGCTTGATTGTCTCCGTGTCGCTGACGGCAACCTCATCTGTGTAGTGTTTCTCCAGGAATTCCCGCACCGTCTTTGCACTGCGGCCTATTGTGTTTGCCTGTGGTGCGAAAGGAAAGCTTTCAAGCTGGGACAACTTCACCATTTTATGTATCGACATCGTATGCGTACAGAAGTAACAAGCATCACAAGCCTTAGGTTGAGGCTAAAGTCAAAGATTCTGTCCTTGTATGAATCAACTTGTAAATCATTGCAGGTCTGTCCAAGCTTTTGAGAGCATCCTTCAACATGGAAATGTACACGAATAATCCTTCAACATGGAAATGTACACGAATAATCCTTCAACATGGAAATACATGAATAATCTGCAGCCTCCTAAGAGTTTGTTTGTTTGTTTATTTGTTGCTTAACGTCCAGCCGACTACGCAGAGCCATATCAGGACGAGGAAGGGGGGGATGAAGGGGGCCACTTGTCAAGCGATTCCTGTTTACAAATGCACTAACCCATTACTTGTGTCCCAGCAGGCTTTAGTAAAACTAAATTAATACCTACTGGAAGATTACCAGTTTCCAGTATGTTAAAATAGGCTTAACCTATCTACTGCTGGACTTACATCAGAACACTAACAGATTAAACTATACATGAATCGCGAGACAAGCGGCAAGAGAAGAGATTTTTGGAAAAAATACAGGTGAATGAGCAAGAAGGCAGAAAAAAGAAAAGAATTCATGAAGAAAAAGAGAGCATGACAGGAAAGAGGAACCAAAAATCTACCTAACAGCAAACTAGAAAGCTCCTGCAGTTCCAAAAACAGGAGGGGCCTTTAATTTCATAACCGCAGTGCCCCACTGCGGGACTCCTAAGAGTTCATACTGGGCTTTTTGTTGTTGAATTAATATGGCAGATTTACAGGTGTGTCCTTTACAACATCAATTCATATAAAAAAAAATCCTGACATACTTAGAAACCAACTGGCCCCTACGTTGTAGGTATGTGTCCAGTTGAAAGAATGCTCTCACCCCTTGCAAAAGCCTGGCGCAGATCTTTCGAGGCTGTATGCCGTTTATTGTCTCTGCATTGCCTTCATATTTATATGTCTTACAATATTTCAAGCTTATTGCATTCATCGTTTGGAATTTCAAAAGAACAGGACGGTGGGTGCTTTTGTTTGTTTGTTTGTTTGCTTAACGCCCAGCCGACCACGAAGGGCCATATCAGGGCGGTGCTGCTTTGACATATAACGTGCGCCACACACAAGACAGAAGTCGCAGCACAGGCTTCATGTCTCACCCAGTCACATTATTCTGACACCGGACCAACCAGTCCTAGCACTAACCCCATACTGCCAGACGCAGCAGCCACTAGATTGCCAATTTTAAAGTCTTAGGTATGACCCGGCCGGGGTTCGAACCCATGACCTCCCGATCACGGGGCGGACGCCTTACCACTAGGCCAACCGTGCCGGTGACGGTGGGTGCCATACCTTCCATTCATGGTATGTTCCAGAAGGATCTGTCTGGTAGAGATGTGGTGTGCCATCAAAATCAAAGCCGATGATCAGTGATGATAGTCCAAACGGACGTCGACCATTGCTTTGTGTGTATTTCTGGAGGATAGAAAACAAAGTCAGCTATTGTACTTACAGTAATCACTGCTATGTACATTTGTCCCCTACTTAGTTCTTTTTAAATTAATTACAAAACAAACACCACAGCATATATGCGAGTGAGTCAACACACACAGTCTGCTATGACGCTTTGGGCTGTATTTGACTAAAGCTCACATGACATATGACCTACCACCAATTTTGAAGATTTAACTGCTTATATTAAAAAATTTTAATAATAAATTTTCATTTAATTAATATACTTACCCAACTCACATATAGCAATTAACCCTAGTTCAGTGCTGGTAACGCTGTACGCGTCCCCTTGGTAACAAGGAAGACGCCTCTAAAAAAGAGTGACCCTGACCCATAACAGGGACAAGGCCAGACCGAGATCGAGGCTGCCTTCTGTATACGCGTGCATACACCGCCATTTACAAGTCATTCTAACCGAAGCCCAACTCACTTCTTTTTTTTAGATAGATAGAACCCCCAAAAGCGGGGAGGCGGGAGGGAATAAACGATGCGAGTTGGGTAAGTATATTAATCAAATGAAAATGTATTATTTTTTTTTTATTAAATTACATATCTTATCGGTTATCCCAACTCACATATATAGCAGATTGCTACTGTAGGAGGAGGGATACTCACAATATCAAGAACGGAGAACTTGTCCTGCCGCTACCATACCTGGTAGAGCGGAACTGCCGTCCTGTCGCGTTCACGCGACATCTGAGGTAGTAATTGATAAAAATGTCCTCTGAGCGCCAGTAGGCTGACTCCAGGACCTATGAGAGGCGCCCGGAGCGGAGGACTGCTAGTGACGAGGCCCAGGCTCGAGCCTCATGAGCTCTGATTGTCACCTGACTGGCCTTGCCACCAAAGATAGGCCAGCCGAATCAGTGTGGCTACCCATTTGGCCAAGGTGACTCGTGAAATGTCTTTACCCCGAGCCGAGTTGAGGGAGATAAAGAGTAGTTTTTGACTTTCAGAATGAATAGGCAAGGTCCGGGCCAGGTAGCTGCTGAGGGCCCTAACCAGACAGTTAAACAAGTCATGGTCTCCAGGAGCAAGAACATTGCTCAGGGAGGGGATGCGGATAAGAGGGGATGTTTGACCAGGTTTCTGGTTTTTAGCAAGGAAATCTGGCCTAAATTTGAGAGATAGAGCCATCTTTTTCAAAAGAAATATCCCTAGAAGACTGGACAGCGCGTGTACCTCACTACCACGTCTAGAGGTAGCAAGCAAAACGAGGAGCAGTGTCTTACGCGTCAGATTAGCCAAACTGGCCGCGTGGAGAGGTTCAAACTCCCCAGAAGCAAGAAAACGTAAAACCAGAAACAAGTCCCAGGCCGGAGCTGTGACTTTGATCGTGCTGCGTCAAGGGAAGCGCCCTTGAGGACGCTAGCAATAACACCACTAAGATTAATCTTATGGCCCAACTGCCTGAGAGTGGAAGAGATCGCTGATCTTCTCACCCGAATGGAAGAAGGAGAAGCACCCTGTTCGGCTAGCCAAGCCAGGTGGTTGGCTACTTGCATGGACCTAGGAGACAGGGGATCAACCCTATTCTCCAAACACCATTTTGTCCAGGAAGACCAGTGTGAAGAGTACACAGAGCTGGTCGAATCTCTGTGAGTATGCTGCACAAATTTCAAAGTGGAGGCTGAGGCCCCTGCACGGAGCAGAGAGCCTCTGACAGTATCCACCCGTGAAGCTGAAGTGCTTGCGGGTTTTCGTGCGGAACGCCTGACCGTGGCTGCACGAGCTCGCCCCTTCTCACGCCGAGCGGAATCGGAGGAAGAACCGCGAGACGGAGCAAGTCCGGGTACCAGTGCTGGATGGGCCAGAGAGGGGCAACCAGTACCAGCGCTGGCCTCTCGAGATCCACCTTTCTCAAGACTCGTCCCAAGAGTCGAAAGGGAGGGAAGGCGTAAGCCACTAGTCCTGCCCAGTCCATTTCCAGCGCGTTTACACCCCACAATTGTGGGTCCGGAAACGGGGACACTAAGGCTGCCTGAAAAGGCCTTTTGTGGACCCTGCCCAGACAACCAACAAGGCCATGGATTCCATCTAACCCAGCAGCGACGCTAAGTCCCGAGCTGGGGCTTGGCTCTTGCCCAACAGAGATCGAATCAGAGCCTGTAACTTGTCCACTCTTCGCTGCGAAGGGCGGACTGACCAGTCAGAGTATTGAACTCCATCCCCAGATAAGTGAAACACTGGGACGGTTCGAGCTCTGACTTCAGTAGGCGACCGTAGAAGCCCAGAGACCCTGGGTCGTGGACCTCCTCGATCGCGTTCTTCAAAAGAAGGGAGGCCACTTACCCCTGAACAGCGGACTTGGCCTCCCGGTCTCTGGGGTACTTGAAAGGCGGAGGTATCCTGGTCAGAGTAGTCTTTTTCTTTGCCCAGAGCAGGCGGAATCTTGAACGCACTATCCCCAAAATCTACTCGCTGGTCACCAAGCGCGAGCAGGAAGCGAGAACCCTGGAGGCCACCCGCCACCACAAGGGTGGGGGCTGCGGGGATTAGTGGTTCGGGAAGGCATCATTGGGGGTGGGGCTTATGCCCCGACCCCCTAGAACCGCCAAAAGAAGGGCCCTTCTTCTGATAGGGAGCGCCATGCCCCCTACCCCGAGAAGAGGAGCTCTGATTCTTAGCCTTGCCCCCCCCCCCAGGAAGAGGACTGGGCCTTGGGCTGGCCCTGAGGATTGCTCTACGCCTTCTGAAAGCCATGATGCGCAATCTGCGCAATAGCCAAATCCCTCGCGTCCTGAGTCTCTTTTTGTAGAGCATCAAGCGAGGGACGACCCAGCAAAGAGCCCTCAGTGAAAGGGGAGAACTTCAGATTCTCAATGGTGCCCTTGTCTCTGATCCTTGACCCAGTGAGAAAGGCCGATCTGCGAGAATGCACAGCATGTGTGTACAATCGGGCCGAAAGGCTCATCTGCTCGGCAGAAACCCTGGCTAAAGTAGCCAAGAGGGTTGTCACGTCAATGGAGGAGACATCAAAACGAAACTCGAGCGGGTCGAGAGAAGTTGCGATAGACCGTGATAACGCTCTCTGGAGGGATTCCGAAACGGAAGCTAACTCCAACAAAGAGTGTCCAGCGTCCTCCATGGCAATGAGAGAGGATTCAGTATAGGGGACAGGCCTGTCCTTACTGTAACCGTCCTCCCTGAGAGTGGACAGTTCCGGTGTGACCGGAAGAGCAGACCGCGGCAGCGCAAAAGCGTCAACAAGGTTGATAGGCTGTGCGTGCAGGTTGAACTTCTGGTTGAGAGCCGGAAACGAGGAGGCTAGCTGATCAGTCCGAGCCAACCATGGCTTAGCGGAATCAGAAGCCGGACTGTGTTGGGCCAACAAAAGGGCACTGTAACTGCCGGAACTCCCCCCCCCCCCCCCCCCCCCGAGTGCGTGATCTGCCCAAGACCATCGCCATCTCAAAGGCCACTGATGGCGATTCCCGAAAACGGAAAGGGCACTTATGCTCCTTGGGTCCGTTGAAATCACCCAGCGCGGAAGGTGGTGGAGCGTACTGACTCTTCGACTCGACCACACCCTCCTTAAAATATCTGGAAGCCGTTTCGGCTGCCAACGCAACAGCGTTTGACAGCTTATGCGGCAACCGAAACTTAGTGTCTTCCTCCATACCGGAAGCACCATCGTCAGTAGCATCGTCATGCACATCCGTGCAATCCGGAAGCTGACTCCCGCATTGACTGCCATAGTCGAAAGGTGAATCAGCCGGAAGGGAGGACGAACGTGGTATCTCGACCGGACGTGAAGCCTCCCTACTGACTCCTTCCTGCCCCCCGGGCGGAAGCGGAAACAGCCATGCCGACGCCCTATCATTCATCGATGGGGTGGACAGAAGCGTGTTATCCGTTCGCGTAACAGGGCTCCTACCCTGACCTGCCCGACCGTCTAAACGGACCGGAGCAGACAGGGGATCAGAACTTTCACCCCCTAACCGCAAAGCAGGGGGAGCTTCTTCCTCCTGAAACCGCGCTCCACGTTGGCCGGAGAACCCAGCTACTAGTGGAGCAGACATACCTTGAGTCAGGACCGGCATACCGGAAGGACGGACACTCGGCAGGAGGGAGCGAACGTCACCAGCATCCTGAGCCGCGTGCACGTCAGCGGAGGTGACCAGCGAAGACGCGTCAGTCACGCCACAGGGAAGTGCCTGTAACTCGGCTCTCGTCGACGAAAGCTCTGACGCCAACGTGCTAACTTGAGCGCTAAGGGAAAGAAGCAAAGCAGCAAAATCCGGAGCAACAACACCCGAACCGGTAGCAGAGCTAGGCTCCTTAACGACCTTGTCAGCGGACTTAACGGACGAAGACGTAGTCATCGGCAAATCAATCAAAACATCCATAGATTTTTTAGAAGACGGCTCCATCACACTAACTATAGCCTGGCCGGAATGTTTTGCTTTCCTAGGCGTTTTTCTAGGGGGGGGGGGGGGGGGGGGAAGCCTCAGCAGGTACCTGCTTGGGAGGATGCCCCTTCTTGCCGCTGTCAGCCATGACACCAATGAACTCAAGAAAAAAAAATTCGAGAAAGTTTTACAAGTACAAATTGCGGCAACAATGGGGTCAAAACATGAAAAATTTAGGAAAGATCTCACCCACAACAGGCTATAGAGTAGAAGAACATGAAGAACAGACCAAGGGTAAAGTGACAAAGTCAGAGACAAAGTCACAAAGGCTGCAACAGCCGGAGCGTAGAAATAATGCGACCACCGCGTGTGAACGCTGAATGGTTGAAAACGACGTTAAACACCAAATAAAGAAAGAAAAGAAAGTGTGAACGCTGAGGTTGGAATGACTTGTAAATGGCGGTGTATGCGCGCGCATACGGAAGGCAGCCTCGATCTCGGTCTGGCCTTGTCCCTGTTATGGGCCAGGGTCACTCTTTTTTAGAGGCGTCTTCCTTGTTACCAAGGGGACGCGTACAGCGTTACCAGCACTAAACTAGGGTTAATTGATATATAATGTGAGTTGGGATAAGATATGTAATTTAATGAGAAAGCAACATCCATACAAAGACACACACATTATCTTAAATTTGTGAACGAAATTAAGAATTCTCTTTGTTTTGCAGTTAGTATTAGATCTCAGTTCTGCACAGTCTGCAGGTTTCAAGGTACAGAAAATGTGCCATTTTGGAAATCAAATAACAAAGGGAAGTACATACTCAAAAAAGAAAGACTGTAAGTGAGAATTATGTGAAACCAAAATTCTAGCAGTAGCACTGCTCACTCCTGTCTTATGTACAGCTGAGCACTAAACGTCCCTGTGTTCATTTGATATTGGTATTAGCACACTGGCCTCATCAAGTCATAAGTTTTTTTTGAATACCTGTTTCAGTTGAGCAATGTGTCTTGTGATGTATTCAACGGTCACAGGATCTTCCACCGTCAGTTTATGACTCTGGCATTCGATTCGCGCTCTGTTGATCAAGATTCTGGCATCAGCTGTCAGGCCTAAAACAGATATGAAATGTCAAATGTACAGCTTTCAGTGAAGAACATTTATGATAATTATGCAGAAATCTGTGATTAAGAAACAACAAATATTGGGAAATGCTCACACTCACAGCTCTACTTTTGAGTGACACATGAAGGATGAAAATCTTTCAGGAGACTAAACTACCTACTGGTATAAGCACTTTCTACACACACAAAATTTTATTTTTTTTAGCATGTGTTGGGGGAGTGGGGCTCCAAGAACATTTTTATATATTCTATAAACATTTAACCTACAAAAATACACACACACACAAACCAACCAGCCAAACCTTACCAGCAAAAGCAAGTGCCACATGTTCATCAAGGAGGGCAATTTTCCGGACTGTTCGTTCTTCTTGTAGTTTTGCTACTGCTTTCTTTTCTACACCAAGCACAACCAGGTTGTCTCCTCTTACACCAACCTGAAAAAGTGTATAAAATGAAACAATGTAAACACTGCTTTCTTTCTTTCTTTCTTTGGTGTTTAACGTCGTTTTCAACCACGAAGGTTATATCGCGACGAGGGAAAGGGGGGAGATGGGATAGGGGAAAGGGGGGAGATGGGATAGAGCCACTTGTTAAGTGTTTCTTGTTCACAAAAGCACTAATCAAAAAATTGCTCCAGGGGCTTGCAACGTAGTACAATATATGACCTTACTGGGAGAATGCAAGTTTCCAGTACAAAGGACTAAACATTTCTTACATACTGCTTGACTCAAATCTTTACAAACATTGACTATATTCTATACAAGAACCACTTAACAAGGGTAAAAGGAGAAACAGAATCCGTTAGTCGCCTCATACGACATGCGGGGTGCAGAGAAATAAGGATGTGGAAAAGAAGATTTTTGGTAAGTGAAATAAAGGTGATGGATCCAGTCAGGTAGAAATAAGACAACAAGAAAAGAATTGGAAAACTGCAGGGAATAGTAGGGAGAGTTTTCTTGGAAGGAAATATAGGTGAAAGGACTGGTAAGGCAGAAATAAGACAAAAGAAGAGAAGAAACAGAACCGTTAGTCGCCT
The DNA here is from genome assembly GCF_037325665.1 of Littorina saxatilis. Lineage (NCBI taxonomy): Eukaryota > Metazoa > Mollusca > Gastropoda > Littorinimorpha > Littorinidae > Littorina > Littorina saxatilis. The sequence continues at coordinate 18,418,769 of NC_090245.1, forward strand.
CTTACGACATGCTGGTTAGCATCGGGTAAATTCTTTCTAGTCCCAACCAATATGGGACTCCCCCTAACCCGCGGGGGGTTGTAAACACTGCATGATACCCATCTTCACACAAACTGCATCAATAATTTCCAAATTTCATATCTTATATATATCTATATATACGACTTGTGTCTGTCTGTCTGTCTGTCTGTGTGTGTGTGTGTGTCCGCGATGCACGGCCAAAGTTCTCGGTGGATCTTTTTCAAATTTGGAGACCGTATTCAGCTACACCCCGGACACAACCTCATCGATGAGATATTTCAACACGTGCTCTCAGCGCGCAGCGCTGAACCGATTTTGGTTTTTCTCTGGATCCATTCCCAGTAACTCTTCCTTATCTTCTCCAGTGTTTTCAGCTGCGATTATCTCCCTTCCTCCGTGCGGTGCGCCGGCAAAGCCGGTGTACGCCGGGTCCCCGGCACAGCCGGGTATTCGGCTCGACTTCTTTCTGGCGCAGCCGTACCCGGCGAAGCGGGTATTCATCTAGTATATATATATATATATATAAATATCTTTCTTTCTTTATTTGGTGTTTAACGTCGTTTTCAACCACGAAGGTTATATCGCGACGGGGGAAGGGGGGGGAGATGGGATAGAGCCACTTGTTAATTGTTTCTTTTTCACAAAAGCACTAATCAAAAAATTGCTCCAGGGGCTTGCAATGTAGTACAATATATGACCTTACTGGGAGAATGCAAGTTTCCAGTACAAAGGACTTAACATTTCTTACATACTGCTTGACTAAAATCTTTACAAACATTGACTATATTCTATACAAGAAACACTTAACAAGGGTAAAAGGAGAAACAGAATCCGTTAGTCGCCTCTTACGACATGCTGGGGAGCATCGGGTAAATTCTTCCCCCTAACTCGCGGGGGATATATATATAAATATAACTTATATAAGCTTGGAGAACTAGTCTTAAAAAAAATGATAAAATAGTCCTGGGGAGCAGGAGCAATGTCTCCCTGCTGATTTTTGGTATTTCTGGAGGGCATCAGGAGGCCTCTCCTGGAAGAAAATTCATCTTTTTTGGACAGTGTAGGTACCATAGCAGTAGCACAAACAAAAAAACTTGGCCAGATTCAAAAACTGTACTGCACTTAATCAGGTTTTCTCTGAAATTCGCGTATTTGAGGAGAATTCCCCATCCTGTATCATAACTAGAATTACGTCGATCCTTAACACTTTCACGACGGGAGGTGACTAAAGTAGTAACAGCGCTGACACGCCCACGGACGGGAAGTGACTATTTTAGTAACAGACATACAAGGTACACGACTCGTGATTGCTTCCCGGTTTTTGAAGCTTGCTATAAATTGAGTTGTTTCCCTCGATACACGTGACTTGCTCTCCGCCATTTGCAAATTAGAGAAGATTTGAGTGGTTTTTTCGAACAAAAAAAATGAATCGAAGGCGAGCCTTGTCACGGGAGGAGATTCTCCGGATGTTGGATCTTGAGGATCCTGTAGATCATGATTCCGACGTGTTGTTTTCGCCTCAAGAAAGCGATAATAGCAGTGATATTGAGGAAGAAACAGTCCTGTTGTTGCTAGTATGAGTCGGCAAACTACACGTGGTAGGGTGGTACTGCATGGATGTTCGAATCGTGTGGTTGCAAGGGGGGCGTGGCAGCACTGATAACAATGGATGGCTGGAGCCTCCTAAACCTTTTGGAAATGTTCATAGGTGTACAGTTGGGACTTTGTTGTGAAAATGTGACTTATATTCAATATGGATTACCTAGACATCATTTGGTGAGTGTCACAGTTTTGTTTCATTTGAGTCAGGATGCTGTGAATGAATGCGGGATTTGCTTGTTTTTTTCTTTGTACTGTCTCCTTATTTCTGTGTAGAATTTTAACAATATTTCAGCTAATTCATAGGTTTTACACCTTGTTTGGTTATAAAATTATTTATAATACTTTCTGTTAAAAAATAACTTTTAAAAAAGCAGTGGAAAAGAAAACACACAAAAAAACGTTAAAAAACACAAATTATCCCCCTTTCACCCCCCCTTTGCTAAAACAAATCGCGTGACAAACTTATAAATAGCACGACTGAACTGGGCATCCATTTTTTAATTAGTACACAAAATTTGGTGGTGATTGGACTTAATTCAAGCTTGCTAGACAGATTTCTTTACAGTCACTGTTTTTTGGGAAGTTTCTTGGTGGCAAGCTTGGGCAGGAAGGACGTTAACGCCGTGGCAATGCTAGTCACAATAGTGTTAAGTTCAACATTACCCGCACATTTGTTCCTGTCATCTTTTAAAGTGTGGGAATGTTCAATGAAAAATTGAGCACCCTCTATAATTGTTTGTCGTCTGCTATCGTTTTCTGCGCATGCTTCCAAATCGCTGAATCACAAAACGCGTCGACGACGATAGAAAAATAACGGTGACAAAAGCAATATTTCACGACATGAATACATAAACCATTTCACACATACCGCTGTTGAACCTTTCTTGACGGCTTCCTGTGCATATTCGACCTGGAACAAATGTCCATCAGGAGAAAAAACAGTAATAGCGCGATCGTACCGGTCACTCATTTTGCTTTTGTGCGGTGTCAAGCAACCGGAAATGTCAATAGTATGATGCCGCATTAAATAGACAGTAGTCACATGTACCTTATCTTATTTAGAAAATATACTTATAAATTGACACTACTATTTTTTGTTATTAGAGTTTACCAAACTATCAATGGGTAAAAGGAATGGCAAATTTTACCTATTTTTTTAATCAAGAGCTTTCTTGGATTATATTCGCTGCGATACTGCTATCCAGGAAAGCGCGTAGGGGGTGGATAAAAGACAAGCGATTGGCAAGAAGTAACAGAAAACACGTTTTTGTTCAATAACTTTGAGTCTTGGAAGCACTGAACAATGTCGATCGCTTTTGCACAACAACAAGGAAAGCCGAAGAATCCGCCACCAAATCCAGCAGCGATTCAGAAGGTAGCGTGTGTTATTGCTTTGTTCACATTGTGACGATTGTCGCTGCTTTTTTTGTTCAGCAGACACTCAGACAGTAAAGTTTCCATAACATTAACAGGGGTGTACCTTAACTTTTTTTGCTACCGGCCCGTCAAAATTTGAACCGGACCCCCAAAATCCCAACCGGCCCCCAACCAGCCCGATTTCTTACAACCGCCTCATCGGCTCGTCGCGGGCTAAGCACATCCACGAAAGACGTACATTCATACAAATATAATTATAATGCATAGGCCCCTACATGTGGATTTGCACTACTAATAACTACCACAAACACACACAAGACTTGATGACTAAAATGCTATATTTTAATATAATGATACTTAACCTTGTTTTAATAAAGAATTAAAAATAAAAGCCGCCTCAAAGAAACAAGAAATCAAAACAACATTCACACCCTGGATCTGGATCTGGATTCGTTACGTTGCAGGAACCACTGTTGGTCATCTTCGCAACAGATGCGGGAGAGCGCACACAATAATTTCGAATACAATAAAAGTCCTGACTTTGGTGGGACAAGCCATATATACTGTCCCGTCACATCAATGTCTTTTCGCTCTTAGTGACTTATTAAAATGCCACACAATCACACACTAAACCTCACTGAAAGTTACCCCCTTTATGTACCCCTACCACACAATTTATAAAGTAATTTACTATGGAACTTCACTTACCACATAAACACACACACACACTTTTAAAAAAAAGTAAATCAGCAACAACAAAAATTTTACATTATGTTTTTTGTTGTGTGAAAAAATGTATCAAGCTGACTACAAAAGTTGTTCTAAGTTGCTTTCTTGGTTTTTTTTCTTTTTCTTTATGTGTGTGTTCTTAATGTTACTGTTAGATTCAGCAGAAGTATGAATGTTGTATACCAGCCAAATTTACCACAGCTTTACTCCCTTTAGTCATAAATAATCAAAAGCATTCTTTAGGGCCTATATTTCATTTCTATTTCCTAATGAAAACAAAAAGATTTTCTGATCCTAGAATTGTTTACAGGTGATCTGTATGCTTTTGATTCAGCAGAGTTGCATCCCTGCGGTCAGTGACCTATACATTTCACAGAAACTGGATCAGTGGTACATGTACATGTATAGATTCACATCAATCAAAGGAAAAATACAGAGGAGAAGAAATATGTTTGCTCTGGTTGGGCGGTCAGATCAAAGGCAGATGCATTGTAATAGCTGGTTGGCCTTGAGACCTGGGTCAATGACCAGTACTTGCAATCTGAACACAGCTGCCTGTTCCAGTGTAGAGACATTGACCTGGGGTCAATGACCGAGTTTTACCTGAGAGGAAACTGTTTCTTTGGCAAAATGTGATTGTGAAAATCTCTCAAGGACTGGCCAGGGAAGACTTAGATAAGAGAGGGGTTGAAGTGAAGTGAATAGAGCAGAGAGGGGGAGGGAGTGGAGGGGGGGGGGGGGGGGGTGGGTAGCTATTTTGACTGCTGATGCAATCGCTAGTGGCACTGGAGGGGTGATGACAGGTCAAGTGAGGCGAGGGGGTAGCTGTCTAGCCAATGTGAAAATATTAGCAGTGCAGGTCCCAGGACTGGGTTTTTAAGATTGCTAGTTTGACTTCTGTTTTAGTTGAGAGAGCTGGCACCAACGAGCGCACACACTCACACGGCTTGTCATGTTGATCACAAGAGAGAAATAGAACAGCGAATAGAAGGAAACAGATTACGTCCCCAGAATATGACGCGATGGACGACAGAAGTCATGAAATCTATGACGCTGTGTTGATAGTCTCGGCAAGTCGAGACTAAAACTCAGCTACAGCACTGAACGACTCTCGCGCACGTTCTCAAAACTGTGGTAATCCCTTGCACATCCAGTCGACAGGTACATGTGCATTTTGGAATGTCAAGGACTAAAGAAAGTAGAGCTAGCTATGATTGATATATTAGTTTATGGCTTTCTTGTTGTGGAATGTTTTTAAATGCTATAAACCTTACGTATCATTTTGTGTTCTGCAGCTGCTGGATGAGAACTTTCAACTGATTCAAACCATTGCTGAATACCAGAGCAAAGGGCGCGCCAATGAAGGGATGCAGTAAGTTAATTAAGCCATACATGTTAACTATAAATGCGAATGTAACCTAACCATAATTTTTGAAAAGATCATGTGGTGATTTTATAACTTATAAGCACTGAAAGTTTTGCAATAAATAAAGTTGAACTTGCGTTTTTTAACTTATTCTCTGAAACGGAAAATGATTAGAGTAAACGATTTATTTCATTAACATGAGGTCATACGAGAAAAGAAGTTTACCTTCTTTCTTTATTTATTACTTCATTTACTTTTGTTACAGCATTTATTCAAGCCTTTAAGGGACTTTCTCTTTTTGACTCACATGCGAAGCAAAAGTGAGTCTATGTACTCACCCGAGTCGTCCGTCCGTCCGTCCGGACGTCCGTCCGGAAAACTTTAACGTTGGATATTTCTTGGACACTATTCAGTCTATCAGTACCAAATTTGGCAAGATGGTGTATGATGACAAGGCCCCAAAAAACATACATAGCATCTTGACCTTGCTTCAAGGTCAAGGTCGCAGGGGCCATAAATGTTGCCTAAAAAACAGCTATTTTTCATATTTTTCCCATTTTCTCTGAAGTTTTTGAGATTCAATACCTCACCTATATATGATATATAGGGCAAAGTAAGCCCCATCTTTTGATACCAGTTTGGTTTACCTTGCTTCAAGGTCAAGGTCACAGGAGCTCTTCAAAGTTGGATTGTATACATATTTTGAAGTGACCTTGACCCTGAACTATGGAAGATAACTGTTTCAAACTTAAAAATTATGTGGGGCACATGTTATGCTTTCATCATGAGACACATTCGGTCACATATGATCAAGGTCAAGGTCACTTTGACCCTTATGAAATGTGACCAAAATAAGGTAGTGAACCACTAAAAGTGACCATATCTCATGGTAGAAAGAGCCAATAAGCACCATTGTACTTCCTATGTCTTGAATTAACAGCTTTGTGTTGCATGACCTTGGATGACCTTGACCTTGGGTCAAGGTCACATGTATTTTGGTAGGAAAAATGTGTAAAGCATGTGAGTCGTATGGGCTTTGCCCTTCTTGTTGTCATTTATCATAAGGTTTGTACTTGTAAATTTATTTTCTTTTAAAGGGACAACTGAAGATCAGCTTTAATTTTCAGCTGTGCTTAATCAGTTCATGTAATTAATACTTACAAATTTAACACAGAATTTGATGAAACACATGTGGACCCTCCAAGTTGAAGAGTTTGTTTGATTATGCTTTGATTGTCACATCCGTGATCTGGTTAAAGGCATAGAAAGCTGATGAATATACACGCTAATTGCTTTACCCAGAGCTGGAGACAGACTAAATTAAGTTCCCTGCAAAATATTGTGGTCTAGGAGCCCTTAAATGTTGAGATATTTGAATTTTTATTTTGATCTAGATGGTCCTATTTATAGATTTGGCAACACATGTAACGTTGATGCAAGGGAGCTAACACCGCGGCTTTGTTGACATCCTCACTTTTTCAGAGGCTAGAACAAGCTGTAATGCATGTATTATGGTCCGCGCATGGTGACATATCGTCATTATATGGTCTTATGGTGCGTTTGACATCGATTGTGGGCAAACTACACTTTGTAAACACGGGAGTGCGTTAGTATGCCTTTAATGAGGGATTAAACATTTTCACTTCAGGTATCAGACAGCACTTCACCGCAACCTGGTTTACTTGGCTACCATTGCTGATGCCAACACCAATATTCAAGCTCTTCTGCCTGTGAGTACTATGAATCCAGTTCATGACAAATCCAGCAGAACAGACCACCTGGCCAGTTTGGAAATAATTAAACAAACACAGATTCTCTCTCTCTCTCTCTCTCTCTCTCTCTCTCTCTCTCTCTCTCTCTCTCGATCTCTCTTTCTCTAGCCAGCCCTTTGCTTTTTAAATTCTACTTGGTCTTCCCGCTCGAGTACGGACGGTATGGCGTGAGACTGTTGGCCAGTTGTCGGTCCGGGTGGCCAGTTGTCGCGATATTTGATGAGGCACCAGCCATCCCCTGTATATACCCATACATGTATGTATTGTGCGTGTGTGTAGGTGTAGGTGTGTGTGTGTGTGTGTGTTTGTGAGAGAAGGAGTGAAAGTCTGAGTGTGTGTGAGAGAGTGGGAGAGAGAGAGAGAGAGAGAGAGAGTGAGAGAGAGAGAGAGAGAGGCTGTCATGTTTGATATATGTACCGGTTGTAACGGGTCAGTTGGCCTAAACAATAAACTTTCTGAGTTCTCTCTCTCTCTCTCTCTCTCTCTCTCTCTCTCTCTCAATGTCTTTTTCTCTCTCACTCTCTATCTCTCTCTCTCTCTCTCTCTCTCTCTCTCTCTCTCTCTCTCTCTCTCTCTCTCTCTCTCTCTCTCTCTCTCTCTCTCTCTCTCTCTCTCTCTCTCTCTCTACTCCAACCCCCCCAGCCTCCCCTCCCCCGGTCTGAATACTTGTCCCCTAATATTTGTTCTTGATTTGTTTAATCACTGATTACTATCCTTTATGCATTCTTCTGGTTAGATGTGTATGTGTGTTTACTTTATTTTCTTTGGTGTTTTTCTCACCTTCCTTTTCGTCTTTTCTTTTCTCTTCTAAATTTGGTTAATATTTTGTGTAAAATTTATGGATTGTTTTTGCTTACTCAGTTACTGTGTAAGGGCTTGACTGTCTGCCGTGTTCTTCTTGTAAATTTGTTTGAAGACACCACCATAAGCCGTAGGCTGGTTGTTGTCTTCACGTTATGTCGATGTACACTTCCTGAACATGTAAATATGAATAAACATTGTTTAAACCCCCCCCCCCCCCCCCCCCCCCCCCCCCGCCCCCGCGGGTTAGGGGGAAGAATTTACCCGATGCTCCCCAGCATGTCGTAAGAGGTGACTAACGGATTCTGTTTCTCCTTTTACCCTTGTTAAGTGTTTCTTGTATAGAATATATTCAATGTTTGTAAAGATTTTAGTCAAGCCGTATGTAAGAAATGTTAAGTCCTTTGTACTGGAAACTTGCATTCTCCCAGTAAGGTCATATATTGTACTACGTTGCAAGCCCCTGGAGCAATGTTTTGATTCATGCTTTTGTGAACAAGAAACAATTAACAAGTGGCTCTATCCCATTTCCCCTCCTTTCCATGTCGCGATATAACCTTCGTGGTTGAAAACGACGTTAAACACCAAATAAAGAAAGAAATTGTTTAAACCAACAGACCTTCTCATGTGTTTTGGGGAAATAGGTGTATACACAGTGTTGTTTACAGACTCAGGGAACAATTGGTAGATTCATTGTTCCTGGTTTGAAAATCTTTGTGGTCAAAATGTCCTGGCTCAAAAGAAAACGTGTCGCATCAGAAAAGTATGCGTCAGTGACCGACGACCGACTCTTTCAGGTCAACTGTGTTTGCATGTGCTTTGAAGAGAATAGACTCGATCAAGAGAGTCTCATGATATCTTTTTAAATGACTTCTTCCTTGTGCTTTTGATAAAACCATTGGTAAAACGGAGATTGTTTTACAGGTTCAAGGTTGTCTGTAAAGTGTGATCTAGTTTGTCGGTACAGTGATAGCACATTTTTAATTTTACCTCCAGCATGCTGAGAGTACCGAATAAGAGATACATTCCTGACATGTCTATTTTTTAATGACAGGCTCCAGGCCAGGGAATGCCACAGGGCGGAATGTCTCAGACGGGAGGTCAGATGATGCGACCACCTGTACCGCAAGGGGGTGTAGGTGGACACATGCCAGGTAATATGGAACATATGTGTACAGTGTATATTTACTATTGTTGAATGCATAAATTTTGAGTCTCATTAAAACATCTGTTGAATTAATTTTTTAGAAAAATCAACACTGTTGTGCCAGGACTCCCACTTTTCTGTGACTTCTAGGATTAGAAAAAAAAAGTAAAAATAAAAAACTGCAAAATAAAGATGACTTTTGTATGTAGTACCAGTAAAGTACAATGCAAGTTTTCATATTTGTGTCTAGCTGCTTTGACTGATAACTGTTTGATTTCTTGCCTTTTTTATGCATAAAGTCCTGGTGTTGCTGGTTGAACTTATTGCTGTATACACTCCTGAAATCTATGGCACTGTATTTTCTAACAGGTGGCCCGATGGGAGGGAGCGCAGGACAGGGTGGGTACCCTCAGACAGGGGCCATGCCACAGGGAGGAACACCAGGTGCCAACTACCCACGTCCACAGATGGGGCAGCAAGGGCAACCAGGTATGCAATTGTATATCCAAGTGCAAATTGCAAGCATGCATTAAATTACATATCTTACCCAACTCACATGATAGCAATTAACCCTAGTTCAGTGCTGGTTACGCTGTACGCGTCCCCTTGGTAACCAAGGGAGACCACTCTAAAAAAGAGAGTGACCTATCCCATAATGCCAGACTAACTACTAGCCTGACTTCCGTATGCGCACGCATACACCACCATCTTATCATTCCAAAACTCAGCGTCAGACTGGCTGGTCGCATTTACGTACGCTCTGGCTGTTGTTCAGCCGATGTTGCTTGGTCTGTGGGACCGGGTTTCTTCTCCTTGGTATTCTTTCGTCGTCTTACCTTGCTACTGTATTGAGGTGAGATCGTTCTTTGTCTTGTACTTGTATTAAGGCGTTGTTTGGCCATTTTGGACTTGTGAAATTTTTCGAAAATTTTTTCTGAAATTTTTTGACCAAGTCTGTCTTGCTATGGCTGATGCCGTTTGGTTGGGGCAGAGTTCTAAGCAGGTTCTGCTGAGTCCTCTCCTCCGAAAAGACGCCTAGATAATCTAAACAAACCGTCGGCGGTGTTTGAACTTGACTCAGGCTAATGTGTTGATGTTTTGCTAGACATGCCGTATGCCGCCATTTTGTCGGCGGCCATTTTGCCGGAGTAGCCTTTGGTTATGGCCGCTCATGTTGCTGGGCCGGCTAAAGCGGTTTCTGCTCCTGCTGTTTTCTGGGCTGGCGGCCGCGGTCGTGGCTTCGCTTTTGCTTGCACTTTGTTCACAGGTATCTTCACTGGCGGAAGAATTTTCGTCTACGCGAGCTGAACTCCGGGCACTCCCTCCCGGGGTGACAGGATCGTCATCTTTGGCCAAGTTTGTGGCGGGCCCTTCCGCTGCGGTGACCAGAGCGGATGTCTCGCTGTTCAGGATGGGGACAAGGTTATCCCACTTTCGTTGGGTGTGCCGTCTCCTGGTGGTTCGCTGTCACAAGGTATGTCTGCTACACGAGTACCCGGGTTCTCCGGGGAAAGTGTAGCGCGTCTACAGTAAAAAGTAGCCATGGGCGTTGCGCTCACGGGTGAAAGTTCTGATACTCCGCCTGGCCATCGACCGCTAAGCGGCCGGTCAGGGGGGGTAGGGACACTGTAGAGCGTACGGAAGGTTGTTGCTTTCTGCCGCGTCATTTGACGTTTGGTTAGTCTGTGCGGCTTCCGCTTCCGCCCTGGGGGCAGGAAGAAGACAGTTAAGATGGCTCTCTGTTGGACTATGGCAGTCAAGCAGGGGGTCACTGTCACAGGGTTGGTCTGCTACATGAGTACCCGGGTTCTCCGGGGAAAGTGTAGCGCGTCTACAGTCAAAAGTAGCCACGGGCATCGCGCTCACGGGTGAAAGTTCTGATACCCCGTCTGGCCATCGCCGCTATGCGGCCGGTCAGGGGGGGGTTGGGACACTGTAGAGCGTACGGAAGGTTGTGGCTTTCTGCCGCGTCGTTGGACGTTGGTCAGTCTGTGCGGCTTCTGCTTCCGCCCTGGGGGCAGGAAGAAGACAGTAAAGATGGCTCTCTGTTTGACTATGGCAGTCAAGCAGGGCGTCAACTTCCGAATTGCGCTGAGGTGCATGAAAGCTGTCTGGACGATGGTGCTTTCGCTTTGACGGATGGCGTCGGGTTCCTGTTGCCGTCTAAGTTCAAGCGCAGTGGTGCTTGCAACTGAAACGGCAGCAATCCACGGCCGGTTCCGCTTCCGTTTTTGCGGTTGTGGCTTCGGCCGTTAACACTGTGGTGTTTGGTAGGCGGCTCTCGTCAGCCTTCGGCTTTAGGTTCCGTTACTGCGGTTCCTCTGCCGTTACACAGGCTGCGTTCACTTCCTCTTCCAGTCTTTCAGCTGGGATGAGGCAAGTGGATGGAGAATCCGTTCACGAAGTTCCGGCTTCAGGGGTTTTTCCCTGCCTTTCCCTCTTCTTGGCATGTGTTGCCCGGTCGGGATTGGTTGCCGGTTCTCATCCTTTCGAAGTTCGTTGGGATACTGCTGAACAGGATGATGAGGGTATAGAAGATGTGGCTTCTGGGGCAGAGGGTGATACCTCTTTTTGCCTTTCGGCTAAGCTGCCGTCTTTTTGGCGCTGGCAGCAGGGGTTGCTACACGCTACTTTCCCGAAAGGGTTAGCGGTAGCATCGTCATATGCCGTTTTTTCTCCATCTTTTTTGGCGTGTTTGCTCCTCCTCAGGAACAATCTGCGTACTCTAACGATGTTTTGGCCCCACCTCTGCCTTTGCTGGCAGCTTTCGGGGAGGCTTTGATTGCTGCGGTTTGCGGCTCCTTTAGCTGATTTGAGCCTTCGAAGGGAAGTCTTTGAACGTCTAGTTCTTAGCTCCTTCATCGGCGGTGGGTGGAATTGTGGAAGGTTTCTTACGAGTCTACTTCCTCTCTTCTTTCTTCGGAGCAGCGCTTGGCTGAGCACCTGTTGCGGTGTGGCTTTAGCGTGCGTCATCCGCTCAAGTAGCGCATCACTCGCTGAGCGTGTTTCGTAGGCTCGGCTAGCGCCAAGCCTAAGAACTTAAGGTTTTCTTTTGTTCTGCCTACGGTACTACCCCCGGGTATCCTGGGGTTGACGGGCGTCTTTTTTGGGATGTGTATAGCTAGGGGAAACTGTCTGTTTGTAAGAACAATTTTCCCCGGGCTGTAGAAGACACATTTATAAAGGATTTAGCTTTGCTGTTCGCCTGGGAGAAGGCCTCGGCCGACAGTATTGTTCTGTTGGGAGTCGGTAATCTCTCCCTTGCGTGAGGATTCTCTTTCGTTTCCTCGTCTTTGCAAGTGGACTCTTCCCTATCAAAGGGAAGCTCACAGCAAAGAAAAGCCCTCGGTCTGTCTTATCAAGGAAAAGCGCTAAGCTGGCTGTTCTCAGCTTCTGCTGTTAGCTTCTTCCCGGCTTGTCGCGTTGCCAAATACCCACCATTTTATCCCCTCGGGGCTTCTTAGCGGTCGGGTTCAGTGGGCAAACAATAGCACATTTTCATTCATACGATTGACAGTTATGTCAACTGGAGTCTGAGTGCTTGGATTCACCCTTCTTTCTGCCTTCGTGTTTTACACAGCGGCCGGAGGCGGATTAGGACTATCACTTTATTGGGGTCCTTCCTTGGGTCTTTTACGAAGATCGTGCTGATGTTTACTTCCACGTTTGGGGACACAAATGTCAGGGGATAACATGTGTTGTTTCAGTCAGACAGCACCTCAGTGGCCTGGTTTCTCAATTAGCAAAGGGGGTCATCTCGCTCCTTATTGTGGCCACATCGAGCATGCGAGATTTTGTTGTGGTGTTACCATCACGAGTTCTTATTAGCAGTGAAGTACCTTCCGGAGAGGCTCTATGGCTTGGCAGACTCTCTAAGTCAGTTGGCCGAGTAGGTCCACACGGATTAAACTCTATCTCTCTATGCGCTTCTACTCCTTCTGGTGGTGTTGGAGGTGCCGCTGATAGAAGTTTCTTTTGCCTCTCGGTACTATCCCCTTCTGCTAAATGTTCGTCTCCCCGTTCCCGGATAATACTCTTGATTTTACTGTGTGCGGCTTGTGGGTCGCACACTATGGGCCCATTCTCATTGGTTGACAGCCCTTAAGGCCTTTAGGGCTGTCGAGAGGGCGCCGTTGTTTTTCACTTGAGCCACACGGGTGTCTACTGTTCGGGAGTCATGGAGATGCTCAGGGGCTTCTGCCTCAACTCCGGATTTGGTCTAGAGATCCCATAGGGGTCAGCGTCTTAGTTTTCATATCACATTGACTGGCTTGAAACAAAGGACGTAATATTAACGGAAAGAACTCCACTTCTCTCCGTTCATTGCAGGTGGCGAACCTTCTATTTTGGCTTTCCGATTTTCTCCCATGTCTCTGTTTTGAGACGTTATGCGATATCAGTTGCACTGAACTGGCTAGGTTGGGAAAATTTTTCCTCGTGGGCTCTGTGTAGCCAGCGTGACTAGGGAAGCCTCCCTTTTGGTTGGCCGAAAGCAGATCTCCAGTCCCGACTTGAGATTGGCTCCTAGTTTTGGAGCTTTTGAGATCGGTTTGTTGAATCCCTGGCAAATTAGCCTTACTAATCTAAACACGGGAAGCGGTCATACTTACTCTGGTAACTTCCGAGGGAAGTGGGAGTAAGTTCGTTTTTCTATCGGGTTTTGCTATAGACTTTTCTTTGGAGAAAGACTGATCTATAGTGCTTAGGTTTTGTTCGAATTTCGGACGAGTATTCAGAAACCTGAGGAACCAGCTCTGATAATACAATTCAATCCTTTTTGCTTTATTTCGGCTCTGCTAGAGCCCTATTAGCCTTTTGAACTTTTCAAGTTGAATATTTTTCTTACTCGCTCTGATTCGTTTAGATCATCAGAACAAGGGTTTTTGACTCACATGCGAAGCAAAAGTGAGTCTATGTACTCACCCGAGTCGTCCGTCCGTCCGTCCGTCCGGCCGTCCGGAAAACTTTAACGTTGGATATTTCTTGGACACTATTCAGTCTATCAGTACCAAATTTGGCAAGATGGTGTATGATGACAAGGCCCCAAAAAACATACATAGCATCTTGACCTTGCTTCAAGGTCAAGGTCGCAGGGGCCATAAATGTTGTCTAAAAAACAGCTATTTTTCACATTTTTCCCATTTTCTCTGAAGTTTTTGAGATTGAATACCTCACCTATATATGATATATAGGGCAAAGTAAGCCCCATCTTTTGATACCAGTTTGGTTTACCTTGCTTCAAGGTCAAGGTCACAGGAGCTCTTCAAAGTTGGATTGTATACATATTTTGAAGTGACCTTGACCCTGAACTATGGAAGATAACTGTTTCAAACTTAAAAATTATGTGGGGCACATGTTATGCTTTCATCATGAGACACATTTGGTCACATATGATCAAGGTCAAGGTCACTTTGACCCTTATGAAATGTGACCAAAATAAGGTAGTGAACCACTAAAAGTGACCATATCTCATGGTAGAAAGAGCCAATAAGCACCATTGTACTTCCTATGTCTTGAATTAACAGCTTTGTGTTGCATGACCTTGGATGACCTTGACCCTGGGTCAAGGTCACATGTATTTTGGTAGGAAAAATGTGTAAAGCATGTGAGTCGTATGGGCTTTGCCCTTCTTGTTATTTATTTCCATCAACTCTCGTGGAGGCATTGACTTGGTGAAGTCAGCCTTAGCTAGATGGTCTGCCACGTTGATTAGGCATGCCTACAGTGGTGGCAAGAAAGGGGGGGGGGGGGGGGGGGGGCAATCAGTCTTCCTTCTTCAGGCAGCACGGACTCAAGAAGTCAGAGTGTGGGCCTCTTCTTTACCTGTTCTCAAGTCTGAGATACTTACATAAGTCATTAACGCAGCTCATTGAACGTGCGAGAATTTAGGCATGAGTTTCTATGGCGGGATATTTTAGGTACCCGCTATTATAGTACACGTTTACTAGACATCAGGAAATGCCTTTTAAAATGTTTACCTACGGGACGTATCTGGTGCCCGGCAGTTCAGATCTTTCGGTCTGCCAGCCATTGTTGCTGTAGGCTAGATACTGGCAAGATGTTGGCTTGGTTCAGGAGGCCAGAATCTTTTAGGATATCACTTAACACAGCAAGGTGTAAGGATATTGTGAAATTAATTTGAACCAAGGTGTTTCTCCAGTTTGTTCAGACAGGTTTTTTACCTGCTGATAAACATAGTCTGGGGTTGTTAGGGCAGTTTTGCCTCTCTCTGTAGCTGGGACGTATGAGGCAAGGGCATGGGCCTCCTCTTTGACAGTCCTCCGGTCGGGTCATTTAGGCTGAAGACTGGGGTAGGCTTACTGGCGGTCTGAGGTGGTTTTTTAGAAACTTCTTCCTCAGAGGTGTCTTGAGACGGGGCGACAGTTCCGCGCTATCTGTTATCGTAGCCGCGGGACAGGTCCTACAGCAGTCCCTCTCATGAACGGACACCCTTGGGCCATAGCAAAACTGTCCGTACATTGCAGGTGTCCGGTCACGGGAGGGGTGACCACACCACCCCCTCCCCCATACACACAGAGACACACAAACAACAGCATTGAGTCTATGCTAATCACTTCTTGTGGCTGCTAAACAATAAACTCCTAATACTTCTTTAAACGTTCTGTAAAATTGATTTGCATGAAAAGTGTTGAAAAGAAGAGATAAAATAAATCCTCAAGGCAGTGAACACACTCACCATGCACTGACATACGAAAGCAGCCACACAAACACAGCACAGAGGAGCGTGTGCAGATGCCTTGCAAGAATAAGCTTGAAGACCAGTTTGAATAAATAGCAGCAGATAGAGCTGCATGTCATAATCATGTAATTTATTTTCATCTTGTCTGGCTTTATTGACTGCATGCCGATCATGTGGCATGGCAGTGACTTTTCACTCTTCAGTCGGAAATACACTGTACATAACACAGCTCTCACTCTCCCTCACTAAAGGCCTACCCCAAGCCGTGACAACTGATGCTTGGAAATTGTGTGGAAGAGTACACCTCTCTATTTCTCTCCAATGCTCTTCCTGCTGACATGCAGTGACACCGGACACCCCACCGAGTTTAGCCAGCTACCCCTCCACCCCCCCCCCCCTCCCTCTCTCTCTCTCTCACTCCCTCCAGCCATGTACTGTTTGGGGTTGTGGCCAGAGAGGTCAGCTCCAACTGTTCACTCAGAGCAAAACCAGTTGACTGTGTCGTAACTTTTGACAAAGCAAGACAACTGAAGGGTTCACAGATTAGGCAACCGACTCACTGGTCAAGGCTGAGGGGAAACAAGAGTATCTTGTCAATGAAAGAGGTTACACACAGACACACGATGCTGAGAACTGTGGCCGGTTTTTCACTCTCTTTCGCTCAGGACCTTCATCGACTGTGGTTTCTGTTGTTTACGTCCAACAGACAAGAATAATGAGCACAGTGCAGTTTCATGTTGGCATCTTCGCATGTACTCCACTCCTGACCAAAACTACCCCCCCTCCTGATGGGTACAGGTGCACTCAAGTTACCAGTGACTGTCGTCACGCCATTGCGGCTGTGATCTTTGTACCAAGAGCCGGACTGCTCTGTTATCGATTTTGTTGTGGTGAAAATTTGACGATGGTCTGTCCGTACATTGGAGGTATGACCTGCTGTTGGGACCGAAAATGAGTGTCCGCGTCCACGTTTTGCAGGTGTCCGTTTAAGGGGGGGCAAATATAGAAGGAAAACACTCCGTGCCAAGCAAATGTGTCCGTACATGTCAGGTGTCCGCTCACGCCGGGGGCCGTACATTGCAGGGACTGCTGTAATATCATATTCCACGAGATTCCCACTCTGCTTGGCCCTTTTTGGTGGCTGCAGGGCGGTTTCTTGTGGATTGATTTGGCGAGTACCCTCCTCCTATGATAGCAATCTGCTATATGTGAGTTGGGTAAGATATGTAATTTAATCAAAAATTTTAGTAATAAATTTTCATTTGATTAATATACTTACCCAACTCACATCGTTTATTCCCTCCCGCCTCCCCGCTGTGGTGGTATGGGGGTCTAAAAAAGAAGTGAGTTGGGCTTCGTTTTGGAATGATAAGATGGTGGTGTATGCGTGCGCATACGGAAGTCAGGCTAGTAGTTAGTCTGGCATTATGGGATAGGTCACTCTCTTTTTTAGAGTGGTCTCCCTTGGTTACCAAGGGGACGCGTACAGCGTAACCAGCACTGAACTAGGGTTAATTGCTATATGCATGGGTGGGAGTTCCTCCGTCTCAGACGGATTTCCGTCTCAGAGAAATTTTGACAATTTTTTTTTTTTTTTTTTTTTTTTTTTTGCGCCCTCATTGATAGTCATCTCATACTGTGTTATGCCAAATGGACTGATAGTGCACTTTTTGTTGTTTCTAATGCTTGCCAGGTCCCTAAAATTTTTAGTTTTTGTTACTTTTTGTATCTCCAACAAGGTTCTTATTTATCAGAATTAAACTCAGGAGAGGCCAGAGAAACCCTTTTAAATTCATAAAATTCGTTTTCGGCCGGGGGCCTTCGCCCCCCTGGACCCCCCACCAGGGCGCTGCCCCTGGACCCCGCCGGGGCCTTGGCGGCCCCTGGACCCCGGCCTTAAAAAAAGTTCAGTCTTGGAACAATTTTGGGCTCCCACCCATGTATATGTGAGTTGGGTAAGTATATTAATCAAATGAAAATTTATTACTAAAATTTTTGAGTTATTTCCCACCAATGTCTGGCATTTTCAAAGCTCCAGAGATAACCCTGTAGATCAGGATTGATTCTTTTTTTGAAAGGAAAACAGTATACTTTTAAACCTTGTTCAGGGAAAGAATAAAGTCTGTGGTGTTAGATTTCGAGTTTGAAAAAGTGATTGGGCGTTGACTTAGAACTTTGGTTTTCAGCATACAGTTGTTTTGTGAACAGGTATGGGAAGTCAGCCATTTGGTATGGGGAACCAGCAGCCAGGAAGCTACAACTCCCAGCAACAGGGCATGATGGGACAGAACCAGCCGAACATGATGGCACAAGGCCAGCAAGGCATGATGGGACAGAACCAACAAGGTATGATGGGACAGACTCAGCCAGGTATGATGGGACAAAATTCACAGAACATGATGCCGCAAGGCCAGCAAGGAATGATGGCACAGAGCCAGCCGGGCATGATGGGACAAAATCAGCAAGGCATGATGGGACAGAATCAACAACAGCCAGGGATGATGGGACCGAATCAGCCACAGGGCACTATGGGACAGGCCCAGCAAGGCATGATGGGACAGCAGCAGCCAGGCATGATGGGACAGCAAAATGCAATGGGACAAAATCAGCAGGCAATGATGGGACAGAACCCGCAAGCCATGATGGGACAACAGCAGCAGCAACCGGGCATGATGGGACAACAACAGCCGGGCATGATGGGACAGACTTCTCAATCGTCTTCGGGACCCAATCAGCCTCCACAGGTACATATTTTTTGGAAAGTGTCTTGAGGCCCATTGGTTGTATTAGCAATGACACATGAAATTTTGATATTAATGGTTGAATGACAAGAAACACACCATTTTAAAGAGATCAAAATTCTGAGCACATAGCAATTTGTTTTATTTAAATCGGTGCAGTAGTTCTCGAGATATGGTCATTTTAGTTGAGAAATGTTGGGCGTCATTTGAGGACAAAGCTAGTAGCTAAATACATGGGACATAGACTGATAGCTGTGGCAATAACATGAAATTTTGAAATTAATGGTTGAATGACAAGAAACACACCATTTTAAAGAGATCAAAATTCTGAGCACATAGCAATTTGTTTTATTTAAATCGGTGCAGTAGTTCGCGAGATATGAACATTTTAGTTCGAAATCACTTGGCTTTGAGCGAGCCGAGATCGCAACCTCTTCAGGCTTTTGATCGGCCGAGTTTCGCATTTTTCGGGTGCAGTTTTGCGCAGCATAATCGTTGGGAATAAGTCATTTCTCGCTCGATTCTTTTGATTTTTGGCTTAAATGAAACAGAAGTTAATGTTTTATAAACTGCATTTGAACCGTGTATGCCGATGGAAGTTTTCAGACCAAATTTTAGTGAAACTCACACGAGTAATATTCACAGTCATGCTGACGGAGATGTAGCTTCCGGTGGGTCGTGGTTTTCTGTATGGGAAAGATGTAAAGCTTTCTCTGATTGGTTGCAAAATATCACAGCCCTCCAATGAAAATTACGGTACTCTCAGCAGTTTGAAATGAACTGGTCGTCTGCAAAGAGTGACGCGAAAATGGCCGCGAGAGGCAGTGAAGACGAACACGCACTTTCACACTCAAAATATTCCAAAGCACATCTTTTATTAATTTCATACAGTAAACTTTGTTTTTGAATCATTTCTTTATTCATTCCTTTTTCATTTGATACATAATTTGTGACTCACAAACATCAATTATGCCAATTATTTTTCACTCAAAGTGAAAAAAAAGTGCCTTTTCACTGTGTCCTCAGTAGACGCTGGGCGATGTGGCAATGCTAGTTGTATGCATTGCAGTAACTAAAGTTGTGAAAACCTCTGTAAATGTCTGGAGGAAACAAACTCTTGTAATTGCACATTTTTGTGGAATCAAAGGACCCATCTTCGCACATTTTTCGGAATGTACTCCACAGATTTGATAGGTGTCCGTTTTGAAATGGCCTGTTCTTTTACAGAATACAGTATCTTTAATTGCCGAAGGAATTTGTTTAGACATTGCGGTTGAGAACACATTCACTCCAGCCCGGGCACACCCACTGCGCGCATCTATAAAAACTGATCAATGACATTAATTTAAATATGATACTGGACAGCAAATTTCTGATTATTTATTGTGTTAGAGCAAATGTTAAAGCCCCAATGTAGCTTTTGTCTTTGATGCAGGTGATGTCTCCCTCACGGCAGTCCAACTCCAGTCCAGTCACTAGCCAGGCCCAGCAGCCCCCATCCACCCAGCAACAGGCCCCCATGACATCACAGGCCCAGGGGATGACATCTCAGCAACCTATGATGTCATCACAGCAACCTATGATGTCGTCCCAGCAGTCAATGATGTCATCACAGGGCCAGCAGCCAGTCATGTCGCCACAGCAGCAGCCCATGATGTCATCACAGCAGTCCATGATGCCTTCCCAGTCTCAGCCAGGCATGATGTCGTCTCAGCAGCAGCCTATGATGTCGTCACAGGCTGGTATGATGTCATCACAGGCAGGCATGATGAGCTCACAGCAGCAGCCAGGAATGATGTCATCGCAGGCTGGTATGATGCCATCGCAGCCACCGCAAGGCATGATGACATCACACCAGCAAGGCATGATGCCACAGCAGGGCCAGGCAGCCATGATGTCTCAGAGTGGCGGTCAGATGATGGCCGGACCCGCTGGTCAGAACGGACAGATGATGGCACGCGCCATGCCCATGGGTGCATACCGTCGACCTTACCCTCAAGGTAAGGGTGGTGAGTAGCAGTGATAAGATGAAAGATTGGTGGAAAGGAATCATGTTGATAATAAACATCTAGTGGTCTGAGGGATACTTTTGTCAGTAGGAGTTGGAATGGTAAACGGTAAATGGTAATTATAGGAAATGAAGCAGGTTGATTCTAAATTACGACTGAAAATTCGAATTGGAGGAATTGTCATTGAGAATTTGGCTGAAGACTTTGGAATAACATTGTGGGGTCTGAGGAATATTTCTCTGCTAAGTGTTTTGTCACCCTTTCAATTTTTATGTCTTGTAACCTGAAGCAGCTTTTGCTATAAGAGGATAAGGGGGTGGGGTTGAAGCAATACCTTCAACAATCATGTTTGAAATACCAGTCCACGCACTTTCATCCTTACTGGAACTAAATGTTGAACTAGGGAGACATTGATTTGTCTGCTTTGGGGTGTATAGACTAACAAGGACATGAGCTGCAGCAAAAAAGTATTCTCTAATGTCATACTGGATAGTGATAACTGTTAATCAATTTTCTTAATATAGATTAAATTCAATAAAATGAATTTCCTGCCCATGCCTACAGGTCCGCAATTTGCACAGCAGCAACCCCAGCAGAGCCAGTACCCCCAGCAGCAGTACAGCAACCAGCCAGGCTTCCCTTCCACCCCCTCTCCACAGGGACAAGGGGTTCCCTCCCCGAACCCCCCGGGGAGCGGTGTGCCCTCCCAACCCCCCTCCTCCTTCCCAGGGGGCCAGGGGTCGTACACACAGTCGGCTCAAAGCCCCTACAGCTCCTACGGGGGCCAGGGGACCTCTCCGCAACAAGGGGTAAGTGGATACAGTGAAACCCTTTTAAGACACTCCTTTTTTAAGACCTTGTTTTTTCGGACTTTTTGTTCTTTGTCCTCTGAAAAATTACCCCAATTTTAAGTCTCCCTCCTTTTTAAGACCTGATTTTCTTAGATTGTTGGAGGTCTTTGTTTGCTTAACGCCCAGCCGACCACGAAGGGCCATATCAGGGCGGTGCTGCTTTGACATACGCACCTTTGACATATAACGTGCGCCACACACAAGACAGAAGTCGCAGCACAGGCTTCATGTCTCACCCAGTCACAATATTCTGACACCGGACCAACCAGTCCTAGCACTAACCCCATAAAGCCAGATGCCAGGCGGAGCAGCCACTAGATTGCCAATTTTAAAGTCTTGGGTATGACCCGTTTGGGGTTCGAACCCACGATGTTGGAGGTCTGAAAAGGGGGGGTTCCACTGTTCAAGGTTGGAAATGTTTTGACGGATCTCCCGAAACTGTGCGCCCTTACGTCCTATATAGGCGCTAGAAAACCTAGTCAAAATTTATGGTGGGAGTCCGGAGACGCACTAAACTTAGAAAGAGCGGGTCCTGGTATGCACTTAATGTCGGTTATTATGCGTACCGCACATCATGTGTGTTTTTACAAAATGTTCTGCCAGATTTGTGCTGATGCGAATTTACAGAAATAATATAACAGATATGACTTTAATGTTTTTGTGAGGGGCTCAGAGAATGTCCAGAATTTGGCCTTACATTGACAAGAAGGCTTTAGGGATCATCAGGAATTTGCCATCAAGAATATGAATCCTCCTTGGGGGTCCCAGGACCTGTTTTGAGTTGTCATGCACATGTTTTTTCTCTTCTGTAGGGGTCAGTTGCTATAGCCAGGCATTGCTTGATTTATTGGAAAATTTCCTAAATAAATTATCATTTAATTAATATACTTACCCGAATCACATTAGCATTGAGTCACCTGAGATGCTTATCACTGAAAAACGCTTACCCGGCTAAAGAATTTAAAGGGAAGCAACCCCATCACCAAAACGAAAGTGAAAGTAGCTTTGGTAATGGGCCAGTACACCGGGAGTTACCTCCCATACGGGTGTATGCCACGTCACTTCCTCTAGGAACACGTGCCTATTATCATACGGCTTTAAAAAATCTTAAAACCATAAGCGGGGCAGGTGGGAGGGAATACAGTATGTGATTCGGGTAAGTATATTAATTAAATGATAATTTATTTAGGAAATTTTCCATTTAATATCATATTCTTACTCCGAATCACATTAGCAGATAACATCAACAAGGCGGTGGGCTAGAAATGAATCAAAACTCACCATCAAGTTCTGGACAGGAACTGGCCTGCTGCTATGAGCGCTGGAAGGCCTCTGGAGCCATCCTGTCGAAGAGCTGTGACGTCCCGAAGATAAAAGTTTATGAAAACATCTTCGGAACGCCAATACGCAGTTGTCAGCACCTCCTCTAGACGTCTGGAGCGCAGAACTGCCAGAGAGGATGCCCACGCCCTCGTCTCATGGGCTCGGGCCGAGTCAAGTGGCAAGGAGGGCATAACCCCCCCCCTCTTTGTGCGCCTCCACTCATAAGCCTGCTTGATGAGCGAGGACACCCACCGGGCCAACGTTACCTTCGACAAATCTTTCTCGCGCCTAGTAAGGAGAGAGATAAACAACAACTTCTGAGAACTAGACCGAATCGGCTGAGTCCGGGCTAAGTACAGACGAAGTGCCCTCACAGGGCAATTGACCGAATCGGGGTCACCCGGGGCCAACGCGCTGGTCAGAGCCTTAACTCTAACCAGCGGAGAGGCCTGCCCCGGAGACTGATTCTTGGCCAGGAAATCAGGCCGGAAACGCAAAGATGCGGAACCGTCCGGCTCAAAGGAGATATCTCCAGGCTGACCCGACAGGGCGTGGACCTCGCTACCCCGTCGGGCCGTAGCCAACAAAAGGAGAAACAGCGCTTTGCGAGTGACATTGAACAGACTGGCCTCGCTTAAAGGCTCAAAATCCGCAGAACGAAGGAATTCCAGGATTAAAAACAAGTCCCACTTGGGAGCGGGCAAACGAGCTTTAGCTTCCTTAAGAGCAGCCCCTTTAATGACTGCAGCTATAACGCCCCCGACTCGAACAGAACGACCAATCTGCTGAAGAGTCGCCGAGATAGCGGAGCGCCGGACCCTCAACGAGGAGACTGAGGCGCCCTGTGAAGACATGAAAGAGAGGTGGTTAGCGACCTGAATAGAGCGCGGAGCCACCGAACTCACCCCTCTAGCTGAACACCAGGCAGTCCATGCCTTCCAGTGGGAAGCATAAACTGAAGAGGTGGACGCTCTATGCGAGCGAGCCACCAAGTCCAGAGTCAAAGACGACGCCCCAGAGCGCTTCAGCGAGTCCCGAACAACTTCCACACGTGAAGCTTCAGAAGACTGGGCTCCTCGTGTGGAATGCCTGTTCGGGGCTGCACTAGTTCCCCTCGCACGAGTGCGAGAGGAATGGGGGGCCCTTGGGCAAGCCGAAGAAGATCTGGAAACCAGACCTGCGACGGCCACAGAGGAGCGACCAGAAGAAGAAGGGCCGGCTCCTCCATCTCCGCTTTCCGGATTACTCGGCTGAGTAACGGAAAGGGAGGAGTCTGAAGATCTGTATGTGCCCCCCAACCCTCCCTGGACGCATCTGTAAAGAGGTCCAGGTCGGGGAGGGGCACGACGATCGGAACACCTCTGCAGACCCACTCCGTGTGCAACCACGGAAGGGTCGCAGACCGGAACCATCCCTGCAAAGGGATGAGGGCGTCCCAGTCCACCAGAGGAGAGTCCACAAACGGCTTCAGCGCGAACTGAAGCGGACATTTGTGGACCCGGCCCAGTGAAACCAGAAGAGCCATAGACTCCATCTGCCCCAAGATGGAGGCGAGCGAGCGGATGGAAGCCATCAGGAGAGGTAAAGTGGAGCGAATCTGAGCTTGGAGCTTGTCCACCCTTCTCTGAGAAGGCTGGACAGTCCAAGCGACCGTGTCGAAAGACATCCCCAGATAAGTGAATGTCTGTGACGGGGTCAGCTCCGACTTTACCCGGTTGATCGAGAACCCCAACCAGTTGGATTCTCGAAGAACCGTCAGGGTATCCTGCGAACAGCCGCTCTGGGACTGGTTCATGATGAGCCAGTCGTCCAGATAAGCCCGCAGACGGATACCCTGGGACCTCACCAGTGCACAGACCTGTCTCACCACCATGGTGAAAATCCACGGTGCGAGAGACAGCCCGAAAGGGAGTGCGCGAAACTGGTAGATCTGATCTCCCCACCGGAAACGAAGCCATTTCCGGTCGGTCGGATGCATAAGAATGTGAAAGTATGCGTCCGTGAGATCGATCGAGGTCACCCAGTCTCCTGGGCGGAGAGAGTCTCGGACAGAGGCTGGCGTCTCCATCTTGAATTTTATCTCCCTCAAGAAAGTATTGAGGAGAGATAAATCCAACACGGGACGCCATCCTCCTGATGCTTTGGGAACAGCGACCAGACGCCCGTAAAATCCCAGGGAGCTGTGGACCCGAACTCTCTCCACCGCGCCCTTCTGCTCCAGGGAGGCAATTTCCGACTGCAAGACGGAACGTGCTTCCTGCGAGAAGGGGGGCTTGAACCGCGGAGGCACTCGGGTAAGAGGCGCCTTTTCCTCCCGCCAGAGTAGACGGAAGCCCGAACTCACCACTCCCACAATCCATTGGCTGTCTACTACCGACATCCAACGAGAAAGTGCCCGGGAGGGGCCTCCCGCCATCACCAAGGTGGAGGGCGGGAGGGAGGTGAGATCGGGAGCGCTTCGTTGGGGGTGTGGCTTACTTCCAGAGCCGCCACGCCCCCTCCCCGATGCCGTCCTCTTCTTCCCACCACGAGCGGCCGGCGAAGCCTGCCGCTTCTGAGCTGGCTTGGGGTTAGACGATGTCTGAGCCTGCTTCTGTTTAGAAGGCTGAGACTGTTTCACCCCCTTCAGAGTGTAGTCAAGGAACTGACTGTCCTTGTTTGACTGAATCTCCTTCTGTCTGGCATCCAGTGCCAGCGGACAGAAGAGAGACTCCTCTGAGACCGGGGAGACTCTCAAGGTCTCCCTAGTAGCCAGCTCCGTGAATTGGGACTGCGAGAGGAAGAGATCCCTCCTGCAGAGTACCGCTTGGGTGTACTGCAGGGAGGAAAGACGCAATTGTTCCTCATTGACCTTGGCCAATGCGGTCAAAAGCGCAGAGACATCGTCCGCATTCTGTTCTTCACTGAGAGTGAAAGGAACTAGCGAATCGGTCAATGCCCGAGACAGAGCCCGAACGAGAGTCTCCGCAATGGAGGACAGTTCGATCTGCCGACGTCCAACCTCCTCAGCAGAGAGGAGGGAAGCCTCGGAAACCGGCAAAACCGAATCACGCTTGATCGGTTTAGTCAGAAGAGGCAGCAATTCCCGGGAAACCGGAAGGGTAGCCCTAGGGAGTGCAAAAGACGCCAGCCAATTCTGGCTCTGATTGGGCATGCCAAGCTTCCTATTGGCCGTAGGCACGAAGGAAGAGGCTTGGGCAGCTGAAGCCACCCACTGCTGAGCTGATTCCGGAACTGGACCAAAAGGAAGCAGTAACGGAACAGGCACTGGCCGAATACCACTCCCCGCATGTGCTGGACGAACCAGTGAATGCGAAAGTTGGTAAGCCACTGACGGAGACTCGGCGAACCGGAAGGAAGAAACATCCTCCTGTGCCGGCCGGAAGTCCGCCATGGCAGAAGGAACGAATGATGCGGAAGAGTCCGCAGCCACCACCCCTTCAGGAAAATAACGAGACGTTACTTCCGCCGCGACGTCAAGAACAGACTTGAGCTTCGACGGAAACACGCCCCGCGACTCCTCGCTGACCACTGATGGAGCATCAGAATAGTCACACGTGGAACCATGACCGAAGTCACCAGTTCCGGAAGCAGAAGCATGCCCTGGCAAACCGGAAACCGGAAAAGCCTGAGCACTAACGTCATCCTGCCGCCCAAAACCCTGTGAAGGTAAAGGGTAAGCAGGACGACCATCCGCAAAAACCGGAGCTGGATGAGCTGACGTCACTCCCCCGACTGAGTGGAGTGATGCCTGCTCAAGCCTAGGCGCTTGAAAGCCGGAAGGCGCACGCTGTAATCCACTATCTGGTATCCGGAAGGAACCACCAGAAGAGGAAGAAGCGTTTCCGGCCGAAACCGGAAGTGTAGTCAACGGAACCGCAAAATGCGGAAGTGAAGACTGCACTGGTTGACTTCGCGATCCGGAAGGACCGGAAGTCAGTGAATACTCCATCCTGCCGCGACCGCCGTAGCGTGCCGGAGCGGACGGATCATCACTTCCGGCAAGTGCCGGAAATGCGGCAGTCGAAACCGACTGCCGCCGCTGTTCGAACAAGTCCGGGGCCTCGTAGGTTATCGCCGGAAATGAAAGATCAGCAAGGTATCGGTCGTGACCCGATGCGAAAGAGCTGTCCCCCGAAGGAGAACGTCCAGGCGCCTCACGAGGGCTATCGGACCAGCTCTGCTTACCAACCGACGCTGAAGAGGGAGGACGCTGCTCCAAGCCGGAAGTGGAGGACAAAGACACGGAAGCCAATGCCCGGACGTCACTGCCAGATGCCGGAAACGCCGAACTGCTGGCGACGGAACGCTGAAATTCTGCCTGCACCAAGCTGCGGATTTCTGGAACCAGTGACTTTAACAGAGAGGAAACCAACGCACCTTGACCAGGTGCTAACAAAGAAGACGAAGTCTCCGATGTAGAGACAGGTGCAGAAGTAACAGTAGCGCTAGGCGCCGCAAAAGAAGCAGAAGTAGTAACAGCGCTAGGCGCCGAAATTGGTACAGCCAACAAAGTGTTACGCTCTTGGTCTGTAACAAGTAACGTTGCTTTGGAAGAGGAAGACTTAGCCTTAATTTTCCCCTTGGGGTCCGACTTGCCACGGCGCTTGTCTGAATCAGACATGTTGACAACAACACGTGGCAACGCGAAAAAATTTACTGAAACATAAGTCTAAACGACTGGAAAATTCAGTAAACACACGCACTAATGCGTTAACAAAATACTATAGCTAAACTTGCCCCACAAGCAGAGGCACGGAGAGCTACAAACAAAGTCACACGAGCTAGAAAACTAACTCACACAACAAAATGGCGACACGCAAGACACTGACACAAACGTCAACAACACGTGGCAAAGTAAAAAGATTTACTGAAACGTAAGTCAAAACGACTGAAAACACAGTAAACACACACGCTTACGCGTCAACAAAATACTAAAGCTACACTTGCCCAAACAGAAAGAGGGCACGCAGAGCTACTAGCAAAGTCACACGAGTTAGCTAACTAACTCACACAACAAAATGGCGAAACACGCAAGTCACTGACACACAAGTCCGTAAAAAACGGACAACGTACAGTAACGAAACAGCGCAAACAACCAACAACAAACGGGAACGAGCTCACCAAACTGTAGGCAAGGCGAGCAGACAAGCTGGGTAACGTGGCCGGCGGGTGTCACTCAAACACACAAGGTCAGCCACAGAGCGTCAAAAAGTGAACCGTCCTCTCCGAGGTGAAAAAGACGTATGATAATAGGCACGTGTTCCTAGAGGAAGTGACGTGGCATACACCCGTATGGGAGGTAACTCCCGGTGTACTGGCCCATTACCAAAGCTACTTTCACTTTCGTTTTGGTGATGGGGTTGCTTCCCTTTAAATTCTTTAGCCGGGTAAGCGTTTTTCAGTGATAAGCATCTCAGGTGACTCAATGCTAATGTGATTCGGAGTAAGAATATGATATTAAATGGGTATTTGGTGAGAATCTTTTTGTTAGCATTGTTTTTTTAAGGTAAACAATACTCAGACTGGAGATTTGTATGCAAACTTTAGATTTCCATAAATTTCAAAGCCCTAGTAGCTGAAGGCTTTTTTGTGTTCTTATTGTCAAAGTCAGCA
The DNA here is from genome assembly GCF_037325665.1 of Littorina saxatilis. NCBI lineage: Eukaryota > Metazoa > Mollusca > Gastropoda > Littorinimorpha > Littorinidae > Littorina > Littorina saxatilis. Next base: position 18,446,824 of record NC_090245.1, read on the forward strand.
CTAAACTAGTAGGTAATATCCACAGCTTCACTCACAGAGTAACTTCAATCAAATAAAATAAATCTGTAAGTGCCTTTTATTTATTTTATGAATCATAATATTCTAGTTTTTTTTTAGTGGCAATTATTGAAGGCTGAATGAAAATACATTGAGTGAGGACATGTAAATTGATTAAACGTCCCACAATGATATACTTGGCACCCTCAAAAAAAAAATATGAAGGTTTGAGAATCATGTCGGAGCGCCATCTTCTGTTGCAGGGTCCCCAGCAAGTACAGCAGCGCTACAGCCCCTACCCCCGTTCCCAGGGGCCCCCAATGGGCATGCAGATGAACCAGCAGATGGGCGGCCCAGGGACCATGGGCCCAGGAGGCCCCCAGATGCCGGGAATGTCCCCACAAGGCCAGATGGGCACTCCGCCTCAAGGCGGGCCTATGCCGGGCCAGCCAGGGCAAGGGTACGGCTACACCCAGGGCCAGTATTAAAGCTAGGTGAGACTATGCTGTATACGTGTATGGCTGCCTGAATGGCGGGGTAAAAACTGTCATACACGTGAAAACCACTCATGCAAAAAACATGAGTGAACGTGGGAGTTACAACCCATGAACGAAGAAGAACCAAGTGTGAAGCTTGTTGAGAGATCTGCGCATTTTTGGGACTGATGAGACTTTGTCTCTGGATTTCACGGTCTTGTTTGGTGGGCGGGGATGTAGCTCAGTCGGTAGCGCGCTGGATTTGTATCCAGTTGGCCGCTGTCAGCGTGAGTTCGTCCCCACGTTCGGCGAGAGATTTATTTCTCAGAGTCAACTTTGTGTGCAGACTCTCCTCGGTGTCCGAACACCCCCGTGTGTACACGCAAGCACAAGACCAAGTGCACACGAAAAAGATCTTGTAATCCATGTCAGAGTTCGGTGGGTTATAGAAACACGAAAATACCCAGCATGCTTCCTCCGAAAATGGCGTATGGCTGCCTAAATGGCAGGGTAAAAGACGGTCATACACGTAAAATTCCACTCGTGCAAAAAACACGAGTGTACGTGGGAGTATCAGCCCACGAACGCAGAAGAAGAAGACGGTATTGTTTGGTGAGAAATACTGTCACTTGAGCGACTGAAGAGCCGAGACACAGTTTGGAATTTTAACAAAAATAATGAGATTTTCTATTTCCAAGACTGGAGAGGAATGACACCGAGATGGGTTAGAATGAAAAGCTGATGAGGTTTACATCGAGACACTGCTTGGAATTTTAACAAAAATAATGAGATTTTCTAATTCCAAGACTGGAGAGGAATGACACCGAGATGGGTTAGAATGAAAAGCTGATGAGGTTTACATCGGTGCTTGTGAGTAGACGTGAACTGAAGTTGAAATTCATGCACCTTGGGTTCAGTGTCTTAGTAGCTGTTTGATGACAAAGACTGTGTTCAGCTAGGCTGGACCAAATAGATGGAATTCTCTTGTATTGGAATGGTTGTGTTCAGTTCTGATGGTGGGGTATTCATGTGTTCAGGTCAGAATCTAATGCTGCTGAAGTGGATTTTCACTTGTAAAATATTAAAGGATGCGGAATGTGCTGGTTGTGTAGATTATGATGAGAACATAACGTACGATCACTGAATTTGATTGAGTCAACAAATTTTTTTTAATTGTTGGTTTAAAACTTGGTCAGTAGATACCAAATTGCTGATTTTTTTTGGGGGGGTCAAGGTTTTTAAGAGTTGTTTTTGTTGGAGTAGGTGTAATGTTTGTGGTAGAATGTAGCTTTTGTTATCTTGGAAGAATTTTCACAGCCACATTTCTAACGTTGTTCTCAGCATGTTGTTTACCTGAGAATTTTGTGCAGCCTCTTTTATAACATTGTTTTCAGCATTGTGCAGCTCTTGTTTTATGCCACAAGTGTCCTGAAGTGAAGCTCTGGGGGGGGGGGGGGGGGGGTGGGGCATCTCTGGGGGCATATCATGTGTGTGCTCAAGTGCTAAATTCATTCGTAGTCAGTGATGGAGAGTTAAAACACCCAAGTTACACCTGAGAAACTTTCAAAGGCCTTTCTAGGAGAGAGTAGTGATTTTGTTGTTACTTATATTCAGAGAAAATTACCTGCATGTAAGTTGTTATAAGTAAAATTTGATGATTTGAATGATTTAATTTTGGAAGATTCTCGAATTTCAGTTAACTGCTGTCTGAATTAATTGAAATGTCGTCGGCTGTTTGAAACTTGATGAGTTTTGCAACAGAAATTTTGTGTGCGCATGATATTCGAATTTGAAATTCACATTTCGTGTGTTTCACTGCATCAAGTCGTATTGTTAATTTCATATCATTATATGATTGAAGTGTTCTTGTTCTTTCAGTCTTTGTGCTACAGTGAACATGTTGTCTTTTGTTCTTTTCTATGTTGTTCAGTTTACTGTTTGTTTCAGTATAAACACTTGTTTTGATGTCAGAAAGTAATGGCTTCTGCTTTTGAAAGTATTTTTGGCACAAGTTATCCCCTATCACCAGCAAATCGTCACTCTACCGTCTACGCAGTATTTACCGTTACTCAGTTCACCATTTGTGTCGTTAGGTACCAAAATCTTGTTTATGTTAAGGTCTACCCCATTTATAATAACCACCAAAAGGATTAACCAAAGGGGGTCATAATAGACAGGTGGTCACTGTAGAAAAACAACAACATTATTCAGGGACCCTCGGGAGAAGTCGTGTTGGCAGGTGGCCATTATGGAGAGATGGTCACTAGGGCAGGTTCGTCTGTGACTGTGTTAACCTGATTAAAAAAATACGTATTATAATGATTTCGGTATCATTTCAAAGTTACACGTTTGGTTGCCATCACGACTAACTTCACCTCTACACTAAATTACGCAATAAACAGGTACAGCGGTACCTGTGATGTGTGGACCTTCTCCTGAGAGGACACCTACCTTAAACGTACACCTTTTGTCCCTTTTTCTATTATCTCTACCAAAGTATACCTGTCACGACAGGCCACCTGCAATGTTGGGACACTTTGCTGGTCCCAAGGGTGTCCTTTCATCGCAGGTACCAGTGTATAACAAAACTACACACACGTCAAGCTGCCAGCAAAATATCCTGCAGGAGTGTGTTATTTACTGTTCTTTTCTGGCTCAGTTTTCCAAACAATGAAAAAATCGCTTGCAACAATATGCTCAAGTGGGGCAAGGTTACTTATCTGGGTACTGTACAAGAAGCAAAATAAGAGATGGTCTTATTGGGTATGAAGAGGACAGTATATGTTTTAGTTTATTTTTCTTCATGTAAATACTTTCCTGTTATTTTTATCTTTATAAACGGTTGGCTTTTTTTCATATGGGAAAAAAATCATGTTAAATGGCGTTGTAATTTAAAAAGTGACGGTCAGTGTTCAAGTGCTTGTCCAACTGTGACTTGTGCAGTGAGGTACAGTGCATGTTGGGTAGTCAATTTTCCATCGTTGTTTGCTATTTTGTATTGTTTCAAATCTCTGACCTTGACCTCTGCATCATATCGTATGTCTGTGCTGTGGTTGTGTTTTTGTTCCTCCCCCCCTCTCCCCCTTCATTCCTTTTGGTTTGTTTTGTTATGATTCTTGTTCTTTGGTGTAATTTCGGTTTGATTTGAATGTGATCATGGGCTATTGCATCTGTGTGTGTGAGTGCGAGAGTTGGTGTTTGCATTTTTTCAGTGTTGCTGGAAATGTATGGAACGTCTTGTCTTGAGGACTGTGTTCTTTTCAGTCAAATGTTGTGTATTTTGGAGCTGTAAAGTATTAAATGTATCCCATAAACTTGGATTGTAAAGGCTTTTTTTCATGTTATGGGTGAAAGCTGATGCATGCGCGTAAAAATGCACTCTCTCTCTCTCTCTCTCTCTCTCTCTCTCTCTCTCTCTCTCTCTCTCTCTCTCTCTCTCTCTCTCTCTCTCTCTCTCTCTCTCTCTCTCTCCAATGGACAGATTGTAAGAAAAGGCATAGCTTTAAAACTTAATCCTTGTAAAATAAAGTTCAATTCTCTCTCTCTCTCTCTCTCTCTCTCTCTCTCTCTCTCTCTCTCTCTCTCTCTCTCTCTCTCTCTCTCTCTCTCTCTCTCTCTCTCTCTCTTTTGACGGGTGGTAAGAAAATATGGAATCTTACACCTTTATATTTTTAATTAAAGTAACATCATCATCCCTTATCTCTGAGAGTGAGAGTATGGTTTGAACAAATATGACAAAACGAGAGTGAGGCTTTGATGAACTGCCCATGTACACGTGTGATGTCAACGAGCTAACTGGTGAAATCAAGAAAGCGAAAAGTACATTATCTCCCCTTATAAAGTCACGAGTTGATTGACCGATATTACTATCATAGTATCAACTCGAGTATTGACCTAGCTGAATTGCACGTGAAATACAGATGATATATCGCACGTTATTTGCATCGTTTTCTTCAAAAGTAAGAATAAGAATAAGAATACTTTATTATCTCATAGAGAAATTCAGGGGTGGTACATAACAATAATACAAACAAGACATTGATTTTACATAAAACATATAGCACTATATAACATGGACATCTTTAAAGCACTGCGCTTACATATTCTCGCACACCTACGCGTATACCGAACTATGGCTAAACATCATTGCAAAATATCATAACATACAATATATCGCAGGAAATATACGGTTGTACATAAAACCAATACATACATGTACATTACTACTGATTGCACTTGCATATATACAACTTCCGTATCGATCCATTTTAGTGTGAACAAGAATCGGCCAGCCACCTGAAGAGTTTTCATCAGAGTTTGGCGTCACATGCATTCTGGATCTGGATCTTTTACGTTGCAGGAACCACTGTTGGCCATCTTTGCAACGGATGCGGGAGAGCACATAATAATAATTTAAAATACAATAAAAGTCCTGACTTTAGTGGGACAGGTCATATATACAGGCCTGTCGCTTCAATGTCTTTTCCACTCTTAGTGGCTTGTTAAAATGATAAAACTACTGAGCTCTGTAGGTGATCAGTGTTGGGGCAGCCCTGATGACGGCAGTCTCAGCGCTGAAGATGCTGCGCTGGCTGGCTGGGCTGGTCGTGCTGGAAGGTCTGCGTCACTCAGCTGATTCCACTCTGCGATTGTCCGTTCGAAGAAAGAGTTCTTGTACTGGTCTGTCTTGCAGGTGGGGATGCGAAAGCCTCGTGTGTTGTTGACAGCCTGCCGCTCGATGATATTGCTGCTTTCATACCCCTGGAACCTTGTGGGGATGACTCTCCGTCGTCTGCTAGCGGCGGGGGTGAGAAACTTGTCTGGAGGGAGTGCGGGGATCAGGCCCTCGGAGATCCTGTTGAGGAAGTTGAAGCGTAACTGCCTGCGGCGCTCTTCCAGTGGGGGGAGGTTCAGGTTCTTCAGCATGTCGCTGACGCAGCCCGGGCTTCTCGACTTGTAGTCTCGCGTGATAAAGCCGGCTGCTTGGCGCTGAACTCTCTCCAGCCTCTCGATATCCCGCCGGAGGTAAGGGTCCCACACGGTAGTTCCATACTCCAGCGTGGATCGGACGAGTGTTATGTACGCTAGGCGCCTGCACTCCTGTGGGCAGTTCCGGAGATTCCGGCGTAGGAAGCCCACAGTTGATCCAGCTTTGCGGCAGATGTTGGAGATGTGGGAAGACCAATTCAGGTCGTCAGAGTAGTACTCCAAGGTAGGGGTTGTGTTACATTACAGACATGACATCTAATGTTCAATCGATACGTACTTTATTAATATTAAATAATGATATTTCGTTACTTGATACATTACATGCAAGCACATTGACCTTATACTAGAACATATGTTAGCGCCCAGTACAGATTATCTTCCAAGACAGAGCGATCCATGCATGAGCCATACACACACAGAAAATATTGTCAAATGGGAAAAAACGATCTAGGCTTTTCAGTGTGTTTGTGTGGAGGGTGTGTGTCTCTCTTGAGTCTCGTTCTCTGTTTCTGTCAGTATAGATCTGTCTGTCAGCATGTGTGTTGGTAAAATGTATATCTTTCTCTTTGTACATCGTCCGCCGTTTCACATTGTAAAATGGCATGCCCCCCCCCCCCCCCCCCCCCCCCTCGAGTGCAACTGTCTAAAACTTTTCATCAGTAATCTTCCCGAATCCTGTGTAAGTACACGGAAATCCAACCTAACACTTGAACGAGCCGAACCCCCATAGTTCAGCCTGAATTTAAATCATACCCTGAGGCCACAATTTTTCCGATCCCGAATAAATTTAAACAAGTTTCATCATCAGTGAAGATCGGGTTTTCCTGGACGCGATGAATTTAAGATGGTACAGGTATTTGACATCAAAGGAGAAGTGCTCTTCTCGGGTCAACATGTGCTATCCACACATCCTTAGCGGAAAAGGTCGTCTGAAAAGGTATGAAAACAATGTACAATGTCATATTGTTTCATTTAAAGATACCTCCCCCTTTCCCGTGTAAGCGTACTCCTCTCCCACAAAGTTGGCATGATTGTTGAAAGTGTTCGCTGGGTATGTGTGTATATATAGTGTGTATAGCATATATATGAAGATTGTGTGAACAGTACATGTGGTGATTTTTGTCCGTATGGCTAATTGTTTTATGTAGGTTTTACATTTAATTGTTCTATTCTGTATATTGTTTTCTTTTGTAAAGGGCCCAGAGCCATAGGTTAAGCACTTAAAAATGTCCAGTTATTATTATTATTATTATTATTATAAACTATTATAAATTGCTTGACTGAGATTCGTCCCAGCTTTTACCTGGTGTACGAGCATCTCTTTATTTGGACACATACCAAAAGTCAACCGCTGAGTGGCTGCTTTCTGTGCTGGATTTTTTCCGCAACAAAATTAAGACAGATGTCACTTACGAAATTAATTAATTTTAAAAAAAACTAACAACAAAAGCAACAACAAAAATCTATAGTTCATCAGCTGTTATTTAATGTATAAAACAACAACAACAAAAAACAAAGCTATAGTGCATCAGCAGTTATTTAATGTATCAAACAACACCAACAACAACAATTAAGATAAAAAAAAAATCTATGGCGCATCACCTGTTATTCAATGAATCGCGTTTGGTTCAAATAGTGACAACAACCGCCCTTTCAGTAGAAACCTCCGTAGCAAAGTCAAGCTGATAAGGGTGGCTTAAAAATCAATTATTGCCTTGTAGCTCGAAGTTCAAAATCGGAATCGAATGCTAAAGAAAAACAAACCTGATACTCGCACAAACATCAGCCCATTATTTCTAAAAAGCCAACATCAAAACCAAATCAAGCCTAATAACGAAACCGGGTAGGCGATTCATTCATGCGAGTGCAAGTAAACAGCGATGTTGGTTACGTGCGACACAGGGGAATGACCCCGTACCCTGAGTCTTCCATCCCTCCCCTTCTGTTCTTCTCCCTCCCCCTTTTCCACCCGCCCCCCCTACGCCCCCGTACGTTACCTCAGTCTTCCCGGCCTCCCCTTCTGCCCCCCCCCCCCCTTTCTCCGCCCTTCCCGGCCCAACGCCTTAATTCCGAGTTTCTCGGGATTTTGCCTCGCTCACTTCCAGATGCTCATAACTTTTATATGACATCGACTTATTTTCCTCAAAGTAAATGTCACCTATTTGAGCCACTCGCGTTAATTTCTGTGTGTGTGTGTGTGTGTGTGTGTGTGTCAGTGTGTGTGTGTGTATGTGGTGTGAGTGTCAGTGTGTGTGTGTGTGTGTGTGTGTGTGTGTATGTGGTGTGAGTGTCAGTGTGTGTGTGTGTGTGTGTGTGGATGTGCGTGCAGTGCGTGCGGCGTGCACGTGTGTGTCTGTCTTTGTCTGTACTACGTATGTGGGTGCAGTGGTGCGCTTTACTGCTAATGTGGACATTTAAAAAAAAAAGATTAAATAAGGAAAACAAAATCAAAAGCTGTTTCTGGGTGTGTCCACGTTGTGTCGAAAGGACAATCAAAGAGTAGTGGCCCGTGGGTGCCAGAATAACGGTGTTTCCGTTCAATAGCTTGTTGTTACTCTTTAATATGACTTAAACACGCCATAAAAAAAACATTGTTCCGTTCCAGAGTAAAGTAAGTTAATTGCTTTTATTCATAAGTCTGGAAAAGAAGCAACGCAAAAGATTTCATCCACGCGAACAACATGCGGCTCTTTTGGGAAAATGATGAAGAGTTTGAAGGCTTTGTTCGGTAAAACGTTCACAGTTTTTCGTGTATCAGAAAAATGTGCAGACCGTAGTTAAATGGGAGTTGGGCGGTGGAATGAACAAAAGGGAGAATAAAATAAATGTCAAATGTACCAGTGAAAAGTAGAGCACAAATCTAACAAGAGAATTCATGGTACTAAATAAATGTGACGGGAGGAAGAACGGGAAGAAGGCCAACTACAGAAAAATACAATAAGAAGCGGAAAACTGCAACAATTAAACGAATGAACAAACAATCAAGCTAACAGATAAATAAAGATCAATTACCATTAAATACGTGACGCTAACACATACACTCATACACTCACTAAACTGATAACCATTTGACAATTCGACTGATTTACCGACTAACTAACTGACTAAGTATAATTGCTAACTAACTAACTCAGTTTTCCAATTCTTTTCTTGTTGTCTTATTTCTACCTGATTGGATCCATCACCTTTATTTCACTTACCAAAAGTCTTCTTTTCCACATCCTTATTTCTCTGCACCCCGCATGTCGTATGAGGCGACTAACGGATTCTGTTTCTCCTTTTACCCTTGTTAAGTGGTTCTTGTATAGAATATAGTCAATGTTTGTAAAGATTTTAGTCAAGCAGTATGTAAGAAATGTTTAGTCCTTTGTACTGGAAACTTGCATTCTCCCAGTAAGGTCATTGTACTACGTTGCAAGCCCCTGGAGCAATTTTTTGATTAGTGCTTTTGTGAACAAGAAACACTTAACAAGTGGCTCTATCCCATCTCCCCCCCCCCCCCTTTCCCCTATCCCATCTCCCCCCTTTCCCTCGTCGCGATATAATCTTCGTGGTTGAAAACGACGTTAAACACCAAATAAAGAAAGAAAGAAAGAACTAACTAACTAACTAACTAACTAACTAACTAGGGGAAGGGTTCCTAATATGGACCACTTTTTGTTTCATGCTGATAACTAGCTTGTTTTCTTGCGAAGAAGTTTCGTTTTGTGTTTGGTAGTCCTTCTCTCTTAGGTTAACCGTTAGGCCTAATTAGAGTGAAATAGCTTTGATAGACATTCTGCAAAAATTAGATACAGAAAAAATCACAAAGGGTTCATATTATAGGAGCCTGGGCGCCTAATATGGACCAGTGAAGCGGCCTTCACGAATCACTGTAAAAAGCCCCCTATATTTCAAAATAACATGATACAACCAGGGACCTATATTATAGGTCTATGATACAACTTAGTGTACAAGTCAGCCTAATTAAAATATGCTCTAGATTTATCTGTTTCAGGTTGATAAAAGCATTATTTGAAGCACACCGAGAAACTAAAGAAGCTTATCAAAAACAGAGTGAAAATAAGTGAAATTATCAACTTCCACGAAAAGAAGACTTTTTGTTGCATTTTTTTTAAATCTCGAGGGCTAGTTATAGGTTATTTCCAGCAAGCTTCTTAATGAATTAATGAAAATAGCCTTTAGCTTTTATTTTCTTCGATTTGTTGAAGGTGGTCCATGTTAGGGGACTCGCACATACTTTGAGATTCAGTTGCTATTATTTTTTGTTTGCAATAGAAACTCGGGGTCAACACTGCTAACATGTAGCAAATACGGTTTTAGCTGTCATATATAGCAATTTTTGTGTGATAAAAGCTTTGGCTGTGGACAGAAACGAGTCCGTTTTAGGCGGCAAATTTAGAGTGAACGCTGCCAAAAGTGAAAAAAAGAGAAAAAGCCTAACGGTTTTGAGATTTCTGTTTCTGCAACTGTTTTGACATGTGCAAGTTATCCAGAGAGGGTGAATACAGCGAATAAAACTTTTTTGAGCGCTCTAGCGCCGTTAGTTTGTCAGAACAGAAGGTGGTCCATATTAGGAGCCGGTCCATATTAGCAGCCCTTCCCCTAACTAACTCATATTTGACTGACACTCACAACCTTCTGGGTCACGATAACAGGACACAGAAGTAGCTACAGACAAATATTTCAGCATCAAAGGCAAAACACAATGAAAACGCTCCAGGCTTTGTCATCGGTTTTAGCGATGGAGAGATGCAACTCAAATCCCTCGATCGGAATCGAAATGTTTCTGCAGCGTAGCATTGTCCCCGCCCGTTGAACGAACACTGTAATCAAACTTCTACAGCTAACCGTGAGAAGGAAGTTTATTACCAATTCGGTGCCCCATATGGCGTTTTGACCAATCAGGGCGGATTCTAGGTGACCCTCTAAATGTTATAACGTTCAGGCAGGGACCCTTTTTCTTTATCAAGCTATAAATTAACAAGACACAGTAACAATTTTAATCAACAATATCAGCGTGATTTATTCTAAAGAATGACACTTCAAATGCTGTCAGATAATACTCTCTTTATGTAAAAAATACCGAAAAGCGAGTTTTGTCGGTGGGTGCTTTACGGAACAGCAAGGCACCGCCCATCCTCTGAGTGTGCAATGGGACCCGCTCACTTGAAATCTAAATTATCTAAGTTCGGAAAAATCAAGTGAAATTGTGTCACTCGCTTTACGTCAAATGTGTCTTTACGTCATTTCCCATCCGTCTGGAGTCGGTTCTAAATCTGTCGCTCTCTGTTGAACAAGAAAAAGCTAAGCAACCGAAACGCATGTTCAACAAGGTTTATCTTGTGAGATTGTTGTGTGTCAAACGCATTTGACCTGTGAATATTCATCACGTCAGGTGTGTTACTATGATTGGCTGACCCAGGTCACGAGAATTCTTTGACTGACAGGCATAATCAGGTAGGAGCGCTCAAGTTCCCATTGCGGCTGTTCCGTCTAATTCGCGGGGTCGCTTCGAAATTTCTTTTGGTCGATTTAAACGGTAATAAAACCGTTATTTCTAATATGCTGACTGTTAGCAAATGATAACAGACATGTCTCACAAACGATATCAGCATTCGCCTAAAAGGCTCATGCTTGATATCTTTTTTCTCGACATGTCTGTTATCATTTGCTAACAGTCAGCATATTAGAAACTAGATGAATACCCGGCTTGGCCGGGATGAAGTAGAGCCGAATACCCGGCTGCGCCGGGTACCCGGCGTACGCGATTGACGCCACACGAAGGAAGGGAGATAAACGCGCAAAACACTGGAGAAGATAAGGAACAGTTACTGGGAATGGATGTACAGAAAAACCATAAAAATCAAAATCGGTTCAGCGCTGCGCGCTGAGAGCACGTGTTAAAATATTTCATCGACCAGATTGTGTCCGGGGTGTACCTGAATATGCCCACCAAATTTGAAGCAGATCCATCGAGAACTTTGGCCGTGCATCGCGAAGTGACAGACAGACAGACAGACAGACAGACAGACAGACACACACACACACAAGCCGTATATAGATATAGATATAGATAACTCATATTAATGTTTACACAGCTCTCAGGAAATGAAAATTTCAATTCACCGGACTGATTCAAATCGGAAGCTAAGCGGGGATTTTGAAGTGACATGTTGAAATGAATTTTGAGGACTTGTGATGGCTTTTCTAATGAGCGGGGTGTTTACGAAAATGAAGGTTTTCACCCCAACAAGCTAGAGATGATATTGGAGTGGTGATAAACTGTGTACGTGAGATCAGAAACTGTTGTAATCTGTGGGATACAAGCCGAAAGATCTGGTGTTTTGTTTGGTGGGTTTCTTGTTCTGCTGTGAACATATTTTCAAAGTTGGAGACCATTGAAGAACCAGTTTGTTTCTTCTTCTGCTTTGGGGCAACTTTAAAACAGGTATGCTTAAAACAAAACAAGTTAACCCTTTATCTAGAGAGGTATAACGTTTGTTTTGTACAATTCTGTAATTTGTTTCGTCCGAGTCCCTTCCTAGCTTCCTTCTTCTCCTGTCTTTTCGTGTTTGTTCCTGTCTGTTTGTTTGACTTTTTCAGGGCTCCCCACAGTCGGCCCTCCTATAGAGGGTCCCGGGACCCCCACTTTCAGTTTCTAGAAGGTCCATGGACTCCCATTGCAGAATGTTAGAGGGTCCAAAGGGTCCAAAAGCCAAAAAGTCTTGTTGTACTCATAAAACATTGTGGTCACGCATAGTTTACTGTGAAGTATCTTTATAATTGAAATATTCTAGGAGGACATGACACACACACACCGTCAACACACACACACTGACACACACACACACACACACACACACACACACACACACACACACACACACACACACACACATACTATTGCATCGGTTTCAACCTCCTTTCCGATTTCCTTCGCGTGAAATTGACATCGGTGCTTGCGAAATCTGAAAACTGTACCTCAAGTACGTAATAGCTGACGATTGCAGTCTATAATAGTATCTACGGTACGCACGATAAAGGGAATTTAGTGCGTCCCAGGACCCCCTCTTTGAAATGTTAATGCGTCCCGGGACCCCCTCCACACATTTCTAGTACGTGTTTTCAGCTTTTAGTGCGTATAGGACGCAGGGACGCGCGCTATGGGGAGCCCTGTTTTTGTCTGTCTGTCTGTCTGTCTTATGTTTTTACTTGGGTTTATTCAGTTATTGTAATTATTTATCCGTTCCCCAGAGTTTGTGTCATGTCAGCCCCCTCCCAACACCCGCAGGTCTGTCTCCTTCTATATATCTCTCTCTGCCCCTCCCCTCCCTTCACCCTCTCTCTCTCTCCCCTCCGCTTCTCTCTTTCTTTTTTTTCTACGTCAAAGTTCCATAGTTACCATGCCCGGTTATTTTGAAGCCCCACAACCCCCCCCAACCCTTTTTTTCTCAACGCACTTTTTTTTTAAATCTCAATAAATGAAGTCTCCAGCATTGATGAGCAGGACAAGGCGGAAAAGTTTTTTCTTTGATGTTTTAGAAACATCCGGGAAACTTGCTCGTTATGTGTAATTCTGTGTGACTTATCCGACAGCCAAGTGCCACCTCAGAGTGAGACAAACGCCAGTTCATGGCATGTGCTTTCTAATATTTCTGCAGCCATGCTGTGCAATTGCAATCGGGTTTGATTGAAACTGTCCTGTTATCAAAAACGATGTCAGCATGCCCGCAATTTTAGAAAAGATGAAACAACGGGTTCGGTGGCTTGTTACTCTGTCTTTGGCTGCTTTCGATCGTGCAGCAACCGTGGATATTTATTTCTGTCTTCAAGTTTCTGTCACTTGCAACAGCTTTCTTGACATTTCTGACACTAAACTTCAAGTTGCATTGTCAAAATTGAAACGCCATCTCCCTGAATACACTCAATTATATTATTGTGTTTCGAAAACTCAAACTTTTGGTGTGTGTTTGAAATTTGAACCTTCCTTTCGTTCGTGTTAAAGAAAAGGGCTTCGCATTTTCACCTTTTTCAAGTTCATTACTTTATTATTGTACCATTGCTTGGACAATTCGGGTTGGAAGCTGGCAGCAACAGAGTCGTGCTACCCAAGTCAAGTGCAGTGTGCCTGTTTAGGTGTATTAATCCATTTGCACGCACTTCTGGCAGAACGACCGAGGTCGTTTACGTGCCACATGGATACCATCTCCAAATCTGCACATAAAGTTGAC